>NC_088238.1:32396208-32671208 GCF_036934945.1 Oncorhynchus masou masou
GAGTAGTAGCATCAGTCTGGGTAGCCATTTGATTAGCTGTTCAGGAGTCTTATGGCTTGGGGGTAGAAGCTATTTAGGAGCCTCTTGGACCTAGACTTGGATCTCCAGTACCGCTTGCCGTGCGGTAGCAGAGAGAATCGTCTATGACTAGGGTGTCTATGGAGTCTTTGGGCCTTCCTCTGACACCGCCTGGTATAGAGTTCCTGGATGGCAGGAAGCTTGGCCCCGGTGATGTACTGGGCCGTCGCAGTCGTGGGTGAACCGGGAGTACAGGAGGGGACTAAGCACACACCTGAGGGACCCCCGTGTTGTTGCCTACCCTTACCACCTGGGGGCTGCCTGTCAGGAAGTCCAGGATCCAGTTGCAGAGGGAGGTGTTTAGTCCCAGGGTCCTTAGCTTAGTGATGAGCTTTGAAGGCACTGTGGTGTTGAACGCTGAGCTGTAGTCAATGAATAGCATTCTCAAATAGGTGTTCATTTTGTCCAGGTGTGAAAGGGCAGTGTGGAGTGAAATAGAGATCGCATCATCTGTGGATCTGTTGGTGCGGTATGCAAATTGGAGTGGGTCTAGGGTTTCTGGGATAATGGTGTTGATGTGAGCCATGATCAGACTTTCAAAGCATTTCATGTCTACAGATGTGAGTGCTACAGATAAATAGTCATTTAGGCAGGTTACCTTAGTGTTCCAGGGCACAGGGACTATGCTTGAAACATGTTGGTATTCCAGACTCAGACAAGGAGAGGTTGAAAATGTCAGTGAAGGCACTTGCCAGTTGGTCAGCGCATGATCGAAGTACACGTCCTGGTAATCCATCTGGCCATGCGTCCTTGTGAATGTTGACCTGTTTAAAGGTCTTACTCACATCGGTAGCGGAGAGCGTGGTCACACAGTCTTCCGGAACAGCTGATGCTCTCATACATGTTTCAGTGGTACTTGCCTCGAAGCAAGCTTTGAAGTTATTTTGCCCGTACTTGGCAGCTCTCGGCTGTGGTTTACTTTGTAGTCTGTAATAGTTTGCAAGCCCTGCCACATCCGACGAACGTCGGAGCTGGTGTAGTACGATTCGATCTTAGTCCTGTATTGAAGCTTTGCCTATTTGATGGTTCATCAGAGGGCATAGCGGGATTTCTTATAAGCTTCCGGGTTAGAGTAACGCTCCTTGAAAGCAGCAGCTCTACCCTTTAGCTCAGTGCAAATGTTGTCTGTAATCCATGGCTTCTGGTTGGTGTATGTACGTACAGTCATTGTGGGGATGACGTTCCTTGATGTACTTATTGATGAAGCCAGTGACTGATGTGGTATACTTCTCAATGCCATCGGAAGAATCCCGGAACAAATTCCAGTCTGTGCTAGCAAAGCAGTCCTGTAGTTTAGCATCTGCTTCATTCTGCCCCTGAACAGGCAGTTAACCCACTGTTCCTAGGCCGTCATTGAAAATAAGAATTTGTTCTTAACTGACTTGCCTAGTAAAATAAAGGTAAAATAAAAAATTTGACCACTTTTTTTATACAACGAGTCACTGGTGCTTCCTGCTTTAATTTTTGCTTGTAAGCAGATATCAGGTGGATAGAATTATGGTTAGATTTGCCAAATGGAGGGCGAGGGAGAGCTTTGTACGCGTCTCTGTGTGTGGAGTAAAGGTGGTCTAGAATTTGTTTTCAACTGGTTGCACATTTAACATGCTGATTGAAATTAGGTAAAACTGATATAAGTTTGCCTGCATTAAGGTCCCCGGCCACTAAGAGCGTCGCCTCTGGATGAGCATTTTCCTGTTTGCTTATGGTGGTATACAGCTCATTGAGCGCGGTTTTAGTGCCAGCATCGGTCTGTGGTGGTATGTAGACAGCTACAAAAAATACAGATGAAAACTCTCTAGGTACATACTGTGGTCTACAGCTTACCATGAGATACTCTACCTCAGGCGAGCAAAATCTTGAGACTTCCTTAGATATTGTGCACCAGCTGTTGTTCACATATATGCATAGGCCCCCACCCCTTGTCTTACCAGATGCTGCTGTTCTGTCCTGTTCTTAATGTCGCCGTTTAGCCACGACTCGGTGAAACATAAGATATTACAGTTTTTAATGTCCCTTTGGTAGGATATACATGCTTTCAGCTCGTCCCATTTATTTTCCAGCGATTGAACATTAGTTAGCAGGACGGAAGGCAAGGGCAGATTAGACACTCGTCGCCTGATCCTCGCAAGACACCCTGATCTTTTTCTACGAAATCTTTGTTTTTTTCTCCAGCGAATCATGGGGATCTGGGCCTGGTCAGGTGTCTGTAGTAGTATGTCCCCTCCCGTCCGACTCATTGAAGAAGAACTCTTTGTCCAGTTTGAGATGAGTAATCGCAGCTCTGATGTCCAGAAGCTCTTTTCGATCATAAGAGACAGTAGCAGCAAGATTATGTACAAAACAAGTTACGACCAATGCGAAAAAACAAACAAAATAGAATGGTTGGTTAAGAGCAGATAAGACAGCATCCCTCCAGCGCCATCATTAACTGGCGAAAGCTAGCCAAGTACATTTACTTCTGAAACGGGACAAAACAAAGACAACAAAACATTTCCGTACAAACAACAGCTGTTAGATAGTAATAGTAGCTACTTCATACTGCTACCTGACAGATAACTAGAGGCTCGAGCTGACCTGACTGTGGTAGCTACAGTACTAGCTAGCTAGCTCAGTCGAGAGGCGATGAAACATTAGCCAACGTTACATATCAGTTACAATACTAGTTCAGCACTGCGAATAAACACTAGTTTAGTTTTTTTCTGTTAAGTTAAGCAGCAGTTAGGGCCTCCCGAGTGACGCTCAGCCCAGTCAAAACTGTTCGCTGCTCTGGCCCCCCAATGGTGGAACAAACTCCCTCACGACGCCAGGACAGCAGAGTCAATCACCACCTTCCGGAGACACCTGAAACCCTACCTCTTCAAGGAATACCTAGGATAGGATAAGTAATCCTTCTCACCCCCCCCCCCCCTTAAATGATTTAGATGCACTATTGTAAGTGGCTGTTCCACTGGATGTCAGAAGGTGAATTCACCAATTTGTAAGTCGCTCTGGATAAGAGCGTCTGCTAAATGACTTAAATGTAATGTAAATGTGGTTGAAGGCACTGCATCGCAGTGCTAGCTGTGCCACTAGAGATCCTGGTTAGAGTCCAGGCTCTGTCGCAGCCAGCAGCAACCGGGAGACCCACGGGGATGGCGCACAGTTTGCCCAGCGTTGTCCGGTTTAGGGGAGGGTTTGGAACAGGGATGTTCTTGTTCCCTCGTGCACTAGCGACTCCTGCAGCGGGCTGGGCGCAGTGTAAGCTGGCACGGTCACCAGGTGTACGGTGTTCCCTCCGACACATTGGTGGGGCTGGCTTCCGGGTTAAGTGGGCATTGCGTCAAGAAGCAGTGCGGCTTAGCTGGGTTGTGTTTCGGAGGGCGCACGGCTCTCGACCTTCGCCTCTCCCGAGTCCGTAACTACCAATTGGATATGACGAAATGGAGGAGAAAAAGGGGTTAAAAATGTAATAAAATAAAAGTTGATCAGCAGTTACATTGCCAGCTACATCAGTCAACTAAAGAGGAGCCCATTGTGAATGGGCACAACACATACACACTGAACAATGCTCAACTCTCCAGTACTGATCCAGCCAGCCTTCCAGATCCTTTGCCTTCACACAACTTACCCGGCCATTCGGAAGAGTCTGCATGGTCCTAAACCACTCCATTGCCACCTTTGTTCAATCACATTGCTATGATAAAACTGGGGGGACAAAAATGAATGTGGGGGGGACATGACCCCCGTCCCCAGTGAAAGTTGCGCCCCTACACTATAGTCAAACATGATCCAAATATATGTGTGCGCGTGTGCTTGTGCGTTCCTCCACCCTGCTGACGGCTTACCCTTTCAATGACTATTTCCCATAATATGCCCGTGCATACCTGTATGGTAGCATACAGTGGGGCAAAAAAGTATTTAGTCAGCCACCAATTGTGCAAGTTCTCCCACTTAAAAAGATGAGAGAGGCCTGTAATTTTCATCATAGGTACACTTCAACTATGACAGACAAAATGAAAAAAATAATACAGAAAATAACATTGTAGGATTTTTAATGAATTTATTTGCAAATTATGGTGGAAAATAAGTATTTAGTCAATAACAAAAGTTTATCTCAATACTTTGTTATATACCCTTTGTTGGCAATGACAGAGGTCAAATGTTTTCTGCAAGTCTTCACAAGGTTTTCACACACTGTTGCTGGTATTTTGGCCCATTCCTCCATGCAGATCTCCTCTAGAGCAGTGATGTTTTGGGGCTGTTGCTGGGCAACACGGACTTTCAACTCCCTCTAAAGATTTTCTATGGGGTTGAGATCTGGAGACTGACTAGGCCACTCCAGGTCCTTGAAATGTTTCTTACGAAGCCACTCCTTCGTTGCCCGGGCGGTGTGCTTGCTATTGTCATTGTCATGCTGAAAGACCCAGCCACGATTCATCTTCAATGCCCTTGCTGATGGAAGGAGGTTTTCACTCAAAATCTCACGATACATGGCCCCATTCATTCTTTCCTTTACACGGATCAGTTGTCCTGGTTCCTTTGCAGAAAAACAGCCCCAAAGCATGATGTTTCCACCCCATGCTTTCACAGTAGGTATGGTGTTCTTTGGATGCAACTCAGCATTCTTTGTCCTCCAAACACGACGAGTTGAGTTTTTACCAAAAAGTTATATTTTGGTTTCATCTGACCATATGACATTCTCCCAATCTTCTTCTGGATCATCCAAATGCTCTCTAGCAAACTTCAGACGGGCCTGGACATGTACTGGCTTAAGCAGGGGGACACGTCTGGCACTGCAGGATTTGAGTCCCTGACGGCGTAGTGTGTTACTGATGGTAGGCTTTGTTACTTTGGTCCCAGCTCTCTGCAGGTCATTCACTAGGTCCCTCGTGTGGTTCTGGGATTTTTGCTCACCGTTCTTGTGATCATTTTGAACCCACGGGGTGAGATCTTGTATGGAGTCCCAGATCAAGGGAGATTATCAGTGGTCTTGTATGTCTTCCATTTCCTAATAATTGCTCCCACAGTTGATTTCTTCAAACCAAGCTGCTTACCTATTGCAGATTCAGTCTTCTCAGCCTGGTGCAGGTCTACAATTTTGTTTCTGGTGTCCTTTGACAGTTCTTTGGTCTTGGTCATAGTGGAGTTTGGAGTGTAACTGTTTGAGCTTGTGGACAGGTGTCTTTTATACTGATAACAAGTTCAAACAGGTGCCATTAATACAGGTAACGAGTGGAGGACAGAGGAGCCTCTTAAAGAAGAAGTTACAGGTCTGTGAGAGCCAGAAATCTTGCTTGTTTGTAGGTGACCGAATACTTATTGTCCATTTTTTTCCCTCATTTTGTCTGTACTAGTTGAAGTGTACCTATGATGAGAATTACAGGCCTCTCTCGTCTTTTTAAGTGGGAAAACATGCACAATTGGTGGCTGACTAAATACTTTTTTTCCCCACTGTATCTGTCAATGATCAGCAACATTTAATGTAGGTCTAAGTACCTGGAACTGATATAATAAGGTGTAGTCATTTTCCAGCACTACCTGTGGATGTCTCATGAGTCGCAACAGTATGAGTCACAAGTTCACAACAAAACATGTGACAATGTGTGTGTGTGTGTGTGTGTTTGTGTGTGTGTGTGTGTGTGTGTGTGTGTGTGTGTGTGTGTGTGTGTGTGTGTGTGTGTGTGTGTGTGTGTGTGTGTGTGTGTGTGTGTGTGTGTGTGTGTGTGTGTGTGTGTGTGTGGTAGGCTAACTGAGGGCATGTCACAGGAGACATTTTCCAAGAGAAAATACTATTGCTTGCCTCTGACTTTATTTCCTGTGTTTTGAATGATTGTTTGTTGTTGAGGTGGGGCAAAAGAGAAGTCACATTTACACAAGCCTGTGAAAGACTCCCGACATTCAGAGTGGGATAGAGGACAAATAGTAGGGTGGTTGAATATCATGGGTGCCTGCAAAAACTAACTCTGGGGATTTCCTTAAGGAATAGAATATTATTGTTGTCCATTTTGAAGGTGGCTGAATCCCTCTATCCAGTCTCAGGGAGACGTATATCAGTCATAGACTATGCCTGCAATATAGTCACAACCTTTACCCATTACAGCCAGCAGGTTGACATGGCCTATACAGACAGGGAACAGACTGGCAAGCAGTTAAAGTATGTATTATTTTTGGAAGGGGATACATTTGATAGACATTAGGAATAGTCCAACACCAACGGATTGTTTAATTGTGTCCTAATATGTGAATAACTATCAATTTAGAAGAACAGATAAAATAGCAATGTCATTGTTTTGTTTATTTAACATGACTAATTTATCACGGGGTTGACGTGTCACTATTTGGGGGTTCTCACAAGTAGGTAAAACAATCGTCATGCCAACTTGGTTTCAATTTCGACCACATACAAACGTCGCTCTGACGTTTACGGAAGACAGGTTATAAAGAAACACCAGGAGTCAGTCGGACAGGCAGCAGCTAGCAGCCAGAACGAGTTTTAAGAATCCGAAGAACGCGCATTCACCGGCGAATTTGTAACTTAAAACGTTGGCAACTAGCGCAGACGTAGTACTGTTATACGTAAGTAGGTATGGCTTTTTATTTGATAAATAAGTAGGTGCCGATTTATTAACTTAAACTTTGTTAAAGTTTTACTGTCCCTGGTTAGTTTCCCAGTACGCGCCTGGTAGTAGACGTTTTTGTGAGAAATCTTCCGAACAAGAATTTCGCATTAATATGAAAATACTACATGTAATGTCTCAAAGTCGATATATATATCTTATCTCGATATTGTGCCGAAAATCTCCCCCCTGTCAGAATTATTTATTTTTTCCCCCTCATGCCACCATTGAATTATCCCCTCCAATAACCTTTGAACGAATTATGTTGGCGACATGAGGTTTGAGCCATTGGCTTTCTTAGAGGAGTATCTACACAATTAACACATTTTATTTTACACATTGGTCAAAAGATCCGTTTTTGATTGTACACACTACTATTTAAGACATTCTGAATAATTTAAAGTGATTATAATTTGGTGGGTACTTATTTGTCCTATTTAACACATTTAGGCAGCTACAAGTGTGTTGTACTTGTATGCGCATTGGAAATATACACATTTTTGCATGTCCCAACTCCAAGTGCTTTGCTCACGGTCACATTTACATATTTTTCACCTTCAAACTAGCAACCTTTCAGATACTGGCCCAAAGCCCTAACCACTATGCTACCTGTCACATATTGATGTCATGTCAGACTCAGAAATCACAGGACAAAAGGGTGTGCCTTGGTATGTTGTTTTCCAATTTTTTGGCATCAATTACGCCCTTTACCACCATATGAGTGCTGCTGCTCTCTGGAGGTTGTTTTAATGTTTTTTTTCAGTGTAAATTCTCATTCTCTATTCCCACTGTGCTGTTTGGGGGGACTGTGCATTGCACTCTTCCAGGAAAGTATACATTCATAAACTGTTTTTAAACTGCATTGGAAAACTTACAGATCAATGTTGTTGGATTTTAGTAATAGACTGTTGCAGCTATACACTCACTTCCTGTTCCTCATTTGTTTATTTTTGTTTAGGGAGATGGCAAACAGCAATGCCAATGGGAGTACCAACAGTAATGTGAATGGGAGTGCCAAAGCTGGCCTGCCAGGGGATATGGAGGACAGTGTGGAGTTCAGGCTGATGATGGCGTACGCCCAGAGGAGGAGACCTAGGGAGGTGTTGTGCCCGGTACCTCAAGGCACAGACACCCAGCCGGGTGGTGCACAGACACTAGAGGGCCATGCAGACACATTTATAAAGAAGGAGAAGAAGAGGAAGAAGAAGGGGATAAGAATGAGGCTGCAGAGCTTGTTGAGCTGTATCCGACCCCACAGAGACAGTACAGCTGTAGCATCAGGACCACCAAGAACACCATCACCACCAACGGGCACCCAGAGGTCCTCCTTCAGATCCTTTGGCAACTGTGAGTTTGTATCAGGGGAAGGAGAGACGGGAGGGTTGTTTGATTGCATGTGTTGGTGTAAAACTGTTCCTTACATTTTAAAGTATGTTTCTTCTTTAGGCAGATGGTTTGTTGTCATGCCAAGTATACTGAAGCTGTGTGTTTGTTTCCGGTTTAGCGAGAGATGAGCTGGGGGAGGTAGCTGACCGGTTGACTCAGATTGCTGACGGAGTGACCTTCAGTCATGGGGACCTGGAGACTGACGGAGAGGAAGGTATAAGACCAACTCAGCCGTCATATATGGGATGTTTTCATTAGGCACCAAATGGAAAATGGGAGGGACTACCTGATCTTGTCAAATAAGAATTGCAAGTAAAAACGTTTTTCTACGATGTGCCTTAATCAATACGACCCTGAACTCCTCTTTGTTTGTTTTTTATACCTATGACCTCTAACCCTTACCCTCTTATCTCTGCCTTTCAGATGCTATAGAGAGGCTGGTGGGGCTTCTGCTGAGAGGAGCGGGAGACAAACTCAATGAGGAGGTAAAGTATGGCAGGAAATATCCGTTTCTGTAGGTAGAACCTGTGTGATTGTGTAGTTCTCTGCCCACTTGGTGTCCCTCTACACACAGATAATATTAGTCTATCTGCAAGACTGGAATCCCCTCACAAAGAGAAATGGAAGAAATGGTGTTGCATTTATCATTCATCCATTTTTCATCTCATGGGCATTCACCCAGAAAATACTTGTGGGATTGGGGTGTAAACTTTACTGTCCTCTATCATGTCCCTGGCAGGTCCTGAAGGACGCCTCGCTTTCCTCAGAGCTCTTTGGCTACAGCTTGTATGAGAGGACAATCTCCACCTTCCTCGGCAGACTTGGCCTGACCTCGGACCCCAGCACTCAGGGGTCACCCACAGCCCAAATCGCCATGACTTGTGAGGTAATCATGACAGAATTACATTTACATAAAACATTTTTTTCCCAATCCTTTTTCTAACTAATGGCCATTTTTCCAGACACATATTTAAACATACTCCTGGACTAAAATGCATGCTCAAGAATCCCTATTGAAAGTGTTTTTTACTGCAGAAATAAGCTTAATCTGGGTCTTAGAAACTGTCCCTGTAAGTGCTTTACATTGTTTGCGGCTAAATCACCCATTGGAGTACCACAAGCATGTATACCCATTGGTTGCATGGCAGCCATTTTGTGTCAAGTCTCAACCCTCTGCTCCACCAGGTGACCAGTCGCCTGTCAGCGGTGGACAGCCTCCCTATGAGCCGGGTGCTGGGATTTGGAGCGAAATACCTGCAGGATCACTTCTCTTCCTGGGCCATACAGCAGGGTGGATATGTACGTACATACAGAGAGATATATTGCCTATAGTACTGGAGGTCCACCTTCTTGTTCCTATCAATGATCTACAGCTGACAAAAATATCAATGTTTTTTTGTGAGATGTTGGTCAATACAGCTTTCATTTCTCTCTCAACAGGAGGAAGCTTTTGTGAATGATGAGGAGGAAGTCGACTGAGTCAGAGGGATTTTCCCCATCCTATACACCATTGGTTCTTCCTGATTATCCACCCATTTCCCAAAGTATGCTCTTGCGCACTTTCTTCCATGGATCAATAATTTCATTGGTGAAGTGAGTTTCCACCATTGTTAAATACATGATGGGAAAGGGTGGAGAATTGGGATGTTGCCCTCTAACTCCAACCCCTAGAGAAGTTTCAACTCAGGTTAATATTGCATGCCCAATTTAACATTGATTTTGCACAAAGAAACATGCACATAGAAATATAGACTTTCTTCCAGAGCCATAGTATATAAGAAACTGTACATCTCAAACCCCATTCCTTTTTTTTTGAATTATACATTGATATAAGAATGTATGTGAAAGTACTGTATTCAGGTGTTTTTTTAACATTTTAATTTGAACTATAGGAATGTAAAAAAAACAACACAAAAACAAACATTTACTTGATTATTTTATTTTTTTATTGTAAGAATAATAATAATGATGATGATGAGACTGTCGACTATTGATGTAGCCTATACTGTCTGATCCAAATAATGTTTACATAAAGCATATAAGTCAGAGGTCAACATACCAGACCTCCAGGACTTATGACCTCAGTTGATCCAGAGATTGAACCACTACATGGTTAAACCATGACTGGACCAAAGACTGGGGCAGCTACTGTAGCCTACATATACTGTATGGAAGTGCATCTATTCATACTGCTACATGGTCACACTTTCATTCTGTGTGCTGAGTCTATGCATTGGAATGTCTGACTTGTTTAGGAATAATTAAACAAATTCCATGTTATGATTATAGTGTTCAATGTTAACACTGATTTAGACAGCTTTGTGACCGATTTGTTTCAATATTGATCTATTGAATAAAAATAGTTCTGTTGAAGATTTCGGACCAAGTGGTAATTTATATTGAAATGCAATCTCAATCATCACGCACAGCATGCATGTACAGGTATGTCACTCCTGTGCAGGTATTGTGTACAGGTACGTCACTCATGGAGGGAGGGGAGATTTCTTAGGGTCTGTACTGAAATTAACCTAAACGGTTTCCTGCACCTGCTCAACCTGCTTACAGACAAGAACAGGCCAGAGCGAGGAAGCAGTGTCATCTATTCACACTGTGGATTTCAACATGTTGGTAACATGTACGAAACTAAACACCTTGTTCTGTATCTCATCTGTGTTGCGCGCGAAGAAGACTCATCGTTGCTGTCGCCTGTGTGCCCGAAAGAGTGCGTACGATCATGCACCAAAGTAGGAAGTACTCACCGATGCGCTACATCGCCTGATCGGCGTATCACAGTTAGCTGTGGATATCGCTAATAAATCAGCACTGAAGACGAACTACAGTCGAGGGGAATTGTTCAACCCGCCTAGGATGTACCATTCGAAAGTCAAGGTAGTCCGAGCCGCCCGAAGGCATACCTCTACTCCAAGCAGGAGTCTGGAGAACATCGAGGCGGTCTGGTGCAAGATCAGAGCGGACTCGTTACCAAACCTCGAAGAGAGAAGACCGGAGCCGGTGAAGGTGATGAACCCCGTGGAGAACGGCTGCCATGGCCGCGGCAGTAGGAAAAGAGGGTTCAAGCCCCCGGATGTGAGGACCATATTCTTCCCCAGTGAGAGAGACTCCCAGATGAGGGGGGAGGGACACACCTTCTACCTTGGTCTTTCGGGCGCATGCTGCGATGTTTGCCGCGTATACATCCTCCACGTCTCCCTGATGTGTTCAGGTGAGCTCTACAACTGTATTACGTTTCAGTTGAGATAGCTTGACTGTCTCAATATCATCTACAGCAGACAACATACTGGTTAACAGAGAGCCTCAAGGTATGAAGCTTATCAATTTAGTGATTTATCAACTGGATACCTAAACTGCCTTATAAAACTTGTCTTTCTTACAGGCTCCATACAATCTGGATATTAAGATATATTCATACCCCTTGGCTTATTCCACATTTTGCTGTGTTAAGCCAGAATTCAAATTATTATTATTTTTGTCACCCATCTACATACAATATTTTTAGACATTTATTAAGACATGTATTCAGAGTGAAATCCGGAAATATCTCAAATACACAGGTATTCACACCCCTGAGTCAACACTTTGTAGGAGCACCTTTGGCAGCGGCGATTAAAGCTGTGTGTTTTCTGGTTTAAGTCTCCAAGAGCTTTCCACACCTGGTTTGTGCAGCATCTTCCCATTATTCTTAAAAACAATTCTTCAAGCTTTGGCAAATCGATTGTTGATCATTGCTCGACATCCACGTAAAAAGTCAAGGGTTGGGAATACTTTATGTTGGTTGGACATGTTCAGGAAGGCATGGCTACGTACAGTCTACCCCTACACAGGGCCGGGCTCTACGCACACACTCACACCGTGCTGATAAACTGGTTTATAAACTGTACATTTGTACACATGCTTTCCTCTCGGCTCAGCTTTCTCTGTATTCTTCCACTGATAGGCACTCACTTCCTCGATCTAATATCCTAGGAACCTGTTTACTGATGATTGATACAGTACATTCTTGTTGCTCCTCCTATCATTGCTGCATTACTCCCCACTGGACAAAAACTGGTTGAATCAACGTTGTTTCCACGTCATTTCAATCCCCCTAATCTATGTTATGACGTTGAATCAATGTAGAGAAACTGATTGGATTTGCAAAAAGTCATCAATTTAAGGGCATTTCTTTTAACCTAAATCCAATGACATGGTGACATTTTGTTGATTTCACATTAGTTGACAAGTCGACCTTGAACTGACGTCTGTGCCCGGTGTGGTCCATCAGTCATCACACGTGTAAAAGCATTGCTTGTACATTGATGGTTTCAAAGTGTAACAGTATAGCTTCCGTCCCTCTCCTCGCCCCTACCTGGGCACGAACCAGGGATTTGTTTAACAATTTCTTGGTTATTACATGATTACATTTGTGTTACTTCATAGTTTTGATGTCGTCACTATTATTCTACAATGTAGAAAATAGTAAAAATAAAGAAAAACCCTTGAATGAGTAGGTGTGTCCAAACTTTTGACTGGTACTGTATATGATGATTCTATGTGAGTGAGTGTGTGTAGACTCAGCATAATTGTATGTGCATAATACAGTTGAAGTCAGAAGTTTACATACACCTTAGCCAAATACATTTAAACTCCGTTTTTCACAATTCCTGACATGTAAATCCTTGTAATAATTCCCTGTCTTAGGTCAGTTAGGATCACCACTTTATTTTAAAAATGTGAAATATCAGAATAATAGGAGAGAGAATGAGTTATTTCAGCTTTTATTTCTTTCATCACATTCCCAGTGGGTCAGAAGTTTGAATACACTCAATTAGTATTTGGTAGCATTGCCTTTAAATTGTTTAACTTTGGTCAAACGTTTTGGGTAACCTTCCACAAGCTTCCCACAATAAGTTGGGTGGACGAGTCCTATATCGAATATAACCTGAAAGGCCGCTCAGTAAGGAAGAAGCCACTGCTCCAAAACCGCCATAAAAAAAGCCAGACTACGGTACACATTAAAGAGTACACATTAAAGGAAAAGCATTCTGTCTCCTCGAGATGAACGTACTTTGGTGCAAAAAGTGCAAATCAATCCCAGAACAACAGCAAAGGACCTTGTGAAGATGCTGGAGGAAACAGGTACAAAAGTATCTATATCCACAGTAAAACGAGTCCTTTAACGACAACCTGAAAGGCCGCTCAGCAAGGAAGAAGCCACTGCTCCAAAACCACCATAAACTACGGTTTGCAACTGCACCTTGGGGACAAAGATCGTACTTTTTGGAGAAATGTCCTCTGGTCTGAAAAAAAGGGGAGGCTTGCAAGCCGAAGAACACCATCCCAAACGTGAAGCACGGGGGTGGCAGTATCATGTTGTGGGGGTGCTTTGCTGCAGAAGGGACTGGTGCCCTTCACAAAATAGATGGCATCATGAGGTAGGAGAATTATGTGGATATGTTGAAGCAACATCTCAAGACATCAGTCAGGAAGTTAAAGCTTGGTTGCAAACAGGTCTTCCAAATGGACAATGACCCCAAGCATACTTCCCAAAGTTATGGCAAAATGACTCAACGCCCTGACCTCCAATCCTATAGGAAATGTGTGGGCCGAACTGAAAAAGTGTGTGCGAGCAAGGAGGCTGCAAACCTGACTCAGTTACACCAGCTTTGTCAGGAGGAATGGGCCAAAATTCATCCAACTTTTTGTGGGATGCTTGTGGAAGAGTAGCTGAAACGTTTGACCCAAGTTAAACAATTTAAAGGCAATGCTACCAAATACTAATTGAGTGAATGTGAACTTCTGACCCACGGGAATGTGATGAAAGAAATAAAAGCTGAAATAAATCATTCTCTCTACTATTACTCTGACATCTCACGTTCTTAAAATAAAACAGGGAATTTTTACTAGGATTAAATGTCAGGAATTGTGAAAAACTGAGTTTAAATGTATTTAGCTAAGGTGTATGTAAACTTTGTGACTTCAACAGTAAATGTGATATTTCAGTTTTATATTTTTTTATAAATTAGCTAAAATGTCTAAACCTGTCTTTGCTTAGTCATTATGGGGTATTGTGTGTAGATTGATGAGGGAAAAATACTATTTTGGAATAAGGCTGTAACGTAACAAAATGTGGAAAAAGTCAAGGGGTCTGAATCTTTCTGAAGGCACTGTATGTGATGGGATTTATGGACAGTATGTGGATCAAATATGTACTCTATCTGAAGAATACGTTGCATACAGTAGTATATTTTCAGCAATAGTTGAATAGGATGGACCGGACAAGAATACAGTACATTCATATGAAATGGGTAAAAACAGTATGTGAACATTATTAAAGTGACCAGTGTTCCATGTCTATGTACATAGGGCAGCAGCCTCTAAGGTAACCATGTGGTAGCCAGCTAGTGACAGTGACTAAGTTCAGGGCAGGGTACTGGGTGGAGGCTGAGTAGTGATGGCTATTTAACAGTCTGATGGCCTTGAGATGGAAGCTGTTTTTCGGTCACAGCTTTGATGCATCTGTACTGACCTCGCCTTCTGGTTGATTGCAGGGCTCGGGTGGCCTTGATGATGTTCTTGGCCTTCCTGTGACACAAGGTGCCGTAGATGTCCTGGAGGGCAGGCAGAGTGCCCCCAGTGATGCGTTGGGCAGACCACACCACCCTCCGGAGAAACCTGCTTTTGCCGACGACGCAGTTGCCCTACCAGGCGTTGATACAGACTGACAGGATGCTCTCAATGGTGCACCTGTTAAAGTCTGTGAGGTTCCTAGGTGCCAAGCCTAATTTCTACAGCCTCGTGAGGTTCTTCACCACGCTATCTGTGTGGGTGGACCATTTCAGATTTTCAGTGATGTGTACGCCGAGGAACTTGAAGCTTTTCACCTTCTCCACTGTGGCTCCGTAGATGTGGATGGTGGCTTGCTCCCTCTGCTGTCTCCTGAAGCCCACAATCAGCTCCTTCATTTTGTTGATGTTGAGAAAGAGGTTATTTTCCTGGCACCACTCCGCCAGTGCTCTCACCTCCTCCCAGTAGGCTGTCGCGTCATTGTTGGTAATCAGGCCTACCACTGTTGTGTCGTCTGCAAACTTGATGATTGAGTTGGAGGTGTGCGTGGTCACGCATTCATGGGTGAACAGGGAGTACAGGAGGGAGCTGAGCACGCACCCTTGTGGGGCCCCTGTGTTGAGGATCAGCATAGTGGAGGTGGTGTTTGCGACCTTCGCCACCTGGGGGCGGCCCGTCAAAAAGTTCAGGACCCAGTTGCACAGGGCTGGATTCAGACTCAGGGCCCTGAGCTTGAAGGGTACTATGGTGTTGAAGCCTGAGCTGTAGTTATTGAACAGCATTATTACGTAGGTGTTCCTCTTGTCCAGATGGATAGTGCAGTGCGATGCCGATTGTATCACCCGTGGATATATTGGGGCGGTATTTATCCCTGTCATTCACACAGAACCATTGGCCTTATAAGCCCAAATGGTCAGCTAGGCCTGTGAGCCTTGTCTAAAGCCATTTACATGGAGAGGTGAGAAGTTGGTGAAATCATATTCGACACAGAGGAGATGGGTATTAACATGACCATTCATTCACCACAGGGAAGTGTTAGAGACCTGTTGTGCTCCTGGATTGGAAATAACTTGTTGTAATTCCCCATAACTAGATCAGCTTTCATTCTCCACTGAAGGCTGTGTGTGTCTCTGTGTGTGTTTCTGTGTGTGTCTCTGTGTGGACTTGCCTGCCTGCGTGTGTGTTTGCCCTAGCGCCCAGCTGCTGTTTGTGCAGGTGCAGTGACAGTGTGGCTCCAGAAGACACTACTCTCTCATTGTGACAGGTTAATGACCCATCACAATGACCACACACACTTTATGTATAACTATCCTTGTGGGACCTAAAATGTATTTCAATTCATGATCCTATTTACCCTAAACCTGACCTTAACCCCTAACCCTAACTCCTTCACCTAACCCCTAATTGTAACCATAACCCTTAACCCAACCCCTAAAATAGCCTTTTTCCTTGTTTTACTATCCTTATGGGGATTTCCAGTACTCACGGGGATAGTAATCCTCACGCACACACACACACACACACACACACACACACGCACACACACACGCACAGGGTGAATGGGGGGGGCGACAGTAAGGGGAGGGACTAGTACAGGCCAGACATGACACAGAAAAGCCAGACAGGGCAGGATAGAGGGGGAGAAAGAGAGGAGGAGAAAGAGGGTAGAGAGGGGCCCGAGTGAAAGACAGTCTGGGATTTGCAGGACCGGGGCAACCTTATGTTGGATCTGCACAGTGCTCTCTGCAAAATGGAGCTCACTATGTATGTGTTGGAACCTGGGTGTGCGAGCGTATGAGTGTGTGTGAGCTCTGTGTGAGTGAATGAGCAATGGGGCTGGCTAAAGGAATGGGGAGGACTCTGAGGAGGTTATCAGGTTTCTTCTTCCGTGTTCCCAAACTGATCCGCCGCTCTGGACGCCTGGAACTAAGCCTGCTTTGGAGGAACTCTGGTGAGTGTGTGTGTCTGTGTGTGTGTCCGTGTGTGGGTGAGTACGTTTGTATAGGAGAGTGTGTGTATCTGGGCCTGTGTTTAGCCAACCCCAGAGCATGGTGGTAAGGCAGACAGACGGTTTGGTGTCACTTAAAGGCCATGAGCTGAGAGATAAAATAAGTGTATAAACACATTGCTTTGGGACCTACAGTTCAGGTCCACAGATGCAGTGTTGTGTCCACAGACAGATCACTCAATGTCATCCCTGACCTATCATGAAACACCCAAGACTCAGCACAAACACTTTGTGTGGAAGACAGGCAGGTAAACAGACAGACAGACTCTGCAGAGAGACCGAAAGACAGAGGAAGGGATACCCGTGAGAGGGAGAGTGGAAGATATGCACGTTCCATAATTAAGTGTGTGTGCATTTCAGTTAGGTGTTTTGCAGCCATGTGTGAAAAGGCTCTTAAGTGCTGAGGGAATGGGTTTAGTCCCGTCGCTGGTATCTATGGGGAACGGATTACCGTTGACTTAGGAAAACAACACTACCACAGTGGAATGACAACCCTTCCGTCTCCTCCACTGACAGTCAGCACGGTCTGAGACCACCTGCTGTCCTGGCAGTGTGTATGTGTGTTTTTAGTGCAGTGTGTTTTGTTAGTGGGGGCCTGAGTGGAGGAGAGATAGGAATGAGAGACGTGGAATTCCGAATTGAAGTCTCCGAATGTGGAATGGGGAACTAAGACGGCTGTTAAGTTTGCGCAATGCTGCTTCAAGAAGGATATCTATATTCTACAGTCTAAAGAAAGCGCAGGAACAAATACAACGCACCACCTGTCTGGACTAGACACACAAACACATAGCTCTCCAGCCCCAGACCATTCTACTCCTATTACAGTCGACCCACAGCCCAGATACAGCTATTGTGCCTACTGAAACACAAGGCTTCACTCCAGCTTTGATTACAGGATAAGAAAACTATATCTCACACACACACACACACACACACACACACACACACACACACACACACACACACACACACACACACACACACACACACACACACACACACACACACACACACACACACACACACACACACACACACACACACACACACACACACACACACACACACACAGGTCTACCTGGTCACAGCGGGACTCCAAGAAGAGTAGGCTTGAGTACTGTAATGTCTTCTGCAACCACACAGTGTCCTGTGGGTGAAGGTCTGGCCCTCTCTTACTTGCTTTTAAAACCAAGGCTATGGTCTTTACATGTTGGGATTGATACTGCAAGATGTGTGTGTTGTGGGGAGGGGGAGGCAGAGTTTGGCTGAATTGGCTCTTGGCACGTCAGTGAGAAGGTCGCCACAGGTTCCTCATCTCTCCTCCCAGCACACAGAGACATGGTTAGACAGCCAGCTCTAAATACTACACACAGCTGACACTGGCTAGGCTCAGGGGCGAGTGGTGTTGGTACGCATCTGTTTGTGGAGTGTGTTGTTGTTCTTTGTGGGAGTGTGGGAAGATGCTGACTTGCGCTCTGTTCTCCTCTCAGCTCCACTGATTAAGTCCGATCGATTGGTTTTGCCTGGCTGATTACAGGAAGGGCTATTATCAACGAGACAGCACAGCTATACTACACGCACGCACGCACGCACGTACACACACACACACACACACACCACACCACACCACACCACACCACACCACACCACACCGCACCACACACAACACTCCCCACAGGCCCAGGAGACTCCCAGAGAAAAAAAAGTGCTTAACTCATCAGACCGACAGTAAAAATCATCATCAGATGTCAGTCTTTTGCAGTTGTGTAAGACATGGAAGTGTGTTTTATTTCTCCTCACTGGGACGAGACAAATCTCCTCTAAGTTCATGCATCACAGGCATAGGGCCTGATGACATAGCCTGTGGTGGTGTTTGTTATTATGTCATGGCGTCGTGGACGGACAGTGTAACGTTTCCTCTCTGGTTCTGTCCCAGCGCCAGGGCCTAGCTGAGACAATACCCAGGCTTTGCCTAATTGTATCGAGAGCTACAGAGGGTTAGCGAGTGTTAGGGCAGGAAGCCTAGCAGACAAGAGCTGACCACCCTCTTTGTGTGCTGGTGAGCTCAGAGTGGAGCATCCCTGGCCTACACCCACACACACGTATGCACACACTCTCTCGCACGCTCAGACACACACTCTCTCTCTCTCCCCCCTCCATCTCTCCCTCTCTCTTCTCTACTACTGTCTGTGTGTCCATCACTGTGACCCACTGAGCCTCCATTTGACAGGCAAATCACCCACTCAGCACTACCATACAGAGAGAGTGGGAGGGGGAGACCGAGAGTGAGTGGGCGAGTGTGAGAGAGAAAGCGAGAGAGAGTGGTAGCAGCTAGGCAAATGAGTCTCTGTTTAGGTCTGGGCTGGCGAGGGAGGTGGGGGGTTCCCAGTCCATACAGGCTATTGTTCCTGATGCTTGTTGTGCCTGTGTGTAAGAGAGTGAGTGCGTCGATGCTGGGCCTGTTGCTACTGGCCAGTGGTGGTTACAGTGTGCGCAGTGGTCAAGGAGTATTGGTTGAGCAGTGAGCGAGAGCTTCAGAGAGAAGAGTGTGCGAGGCAGGAGGGAAATGGTGTGCTGGTCGGGGATGGGAGCAGCCATCTGTAGACTGTCGGTGAAGCTCAGCCGGCAGGTGAAGAGGAGGTCCTCAGGTAAGAGAGGAGACACAGACAAACGCACGCGCACAGGCTACTCTGTTCCTGTACACCGGTGCTAACAACTCGCTGGATGTTCTGTACTGTGCAGAGGGAGTGTCACAGTGATGTGTAATGTATTCTGTGTTATTAGCCGGTCTCTCCCTGTCTCTCCTCCACACTGGGTTCATTCTAAGTGGGCTGCTGGATGCCGGCCAAGCCGGCGCAGAGAACGAGAGGGGAAAGAGAAAGATAGAGAGGACACATTAGAGATTCCATCAACCTTTTTGTTCTGCCGCGGCGGAGTAACAGTGTGCACGGGAGGAAGTTTGTGTGTCACTTGTAGACTTTTCCCCGGACTGTCAGACAGATCTGATCGAAGGGCAGCGGAACAGTTCCCCTTGTTCTTTGTCACTCCGATGTATTATATCCTGTTTACATTTTCTTGCCCTTGGAATAGTTTGGAATCGTGACTTCTGTTTCACTTGGCTGAGCTGAATGTTTCGAGAGCTCAGGTGAAAGATTTTTGCAATGGTGACTGTGAACGGGGTCAGTGGGAGTGTTTGCATACTGTGGACAACCTCATTTCCATCTCGTCCTTTCCCTCCAGACACAACACAACCTCGTCTGGTTATTCATTGCTGTTGCTGGAGACCCGAGCCTGGAGTCCCAGGGAATACTTTCGTAGCAGCTTGGGGTTGCGTTACAGATTAAATAAGTTAGTGGCTGGGTTATACATTAGTTATTTGGTTATGGATGAAACCTGTTAGGGGTTGGCTGAGTATTTAACATCGTACTTGTGACCTGAGTGAATCCACGGGTCTCTGTTAATGATCACGCTGCTATTGAGTCAAACACAGATGAAATATTTTAACTCCTCCTGGCAAGGAAGTGGCAGGAGTCTTCAAGAGGTGGAAGAATAACTAGAAGTATGAAATGAGGGTATTTGAATGCCGCCCGCTCCGTTGACACACACCTCGAGACAATGCAGGCTCTATGAGTCTGCCAGGTCAGAGTGTGCTCTTTACAATTAATTAACAAGCTCCTCTCCTCCTGCTCCAGGGTGTAAGTATACGTGTCACCCAGAGTGTCGGGAGCGAGTGCCATTGGACTGTCACCCCGGTGGTCCTGTTGCCATTGACACCCCCCTCAGCCAGGACCACCTTAACAACAACACACCGGCCATTGTGAGTACCCACCTTCTCTCTCACTCCCTCTGTGTGTCTGTGTTGTCTTATTAAAGGGTCAACACTTTGTTCCTTGAGATGAGTGCTGATATTAAATTATGTGATGGTCACATTATGACTGTATTTCATGTGTTTCACCACAAGGGGGCGTTAGAGTGTATAGAATGAGTATTCGCCCTGCCTGTGATTACAGTGAGTGACTGAGACGTAGTTCACAAATGTACCACCAGATGACGCTCTCTCTGTCTCTATACTGTATCTCTTGTCATAGAACTCTTGGCTGGAGTGAGTGACTGTTTGGGGGATGTGTTGCTCTTAGGGTTTTTTGGGGGGATAAATGGCTTGGCTCTGGGTACTCTGATGGTATCATACTGAAGGGTGCGTGTTTGGGATTAGCTAGGTGGGGCCAATGCTTTGAGACCAGCTGTCCATGTCATTCTCTATATAATAGGAAAGGGAAATGGAAAGTGGGGGATACCTAGTCAGTTGTACAACTGAATGTCTTCAATTGAAATGTGTCTTCCGCATTTAACCCAACTCCTCTGAATCAGAGAGGTGCGGGGGGGGGCTGCCTTAATCGACATCCACGTCTTCGGAGCCCACGTCTTCGGGGCCCGGGGAACAGCTGGTTAACTGCCTTGCTCAAGGGCAGAATGACAGGTTTTTACATTGTCAGCTCGGGGATTCGATCCAGCAACTTTTCGGTTACTGGCCCAATCAAATCAAATTTATTTATATAGCCCTTCTTACATCAGCTGATATATCAAAGTGCTATACAGAAACCCAGCCTAAAACCCCAAACAGCAAGCAATGCAGGTGTAGAAGCACGGTGGCTAGGAAAAACTCCCTAGAAAGGCCAAAACCTAGGAAGAAACCTAGAGAGGAACCAGGCTATGAGGGGTGGCCTGTCCTCTTCAAATCAAATCAAATTTTCTTTGTCACATACACATGGTTAGCAGATGTTAATGCGAGTGTAGCGAAATGCTTGTGCTTCTAGTTCCGACAATGCAGTAATAACCAACGAGTTACCTAACCTAACAATTCCACAACAACTGCCTTATACACACAAGTGTAAAGGGATGAAGAATATGTACATAAAAATATATGAATGAGTGATGGTACAGAACGGCATAGGCAAGATGCAGTAGATGGTATAGAGTACAGTATATACATATGAGATGAGTAATGTAGGGTATGTAAACATAAAGTGACATTGTTTAAAGTGGCTAGTGATACATGTATTACATAAAGATGGCAAGATGCAGTAGGTGGTATAGTGTACAGTATATACTGTACATATGAGATGAGTAGTGTAGAGTATTCTAAACATTATATTAAGTGCAATTGTTTAAAGTGGCTCGTGATACATTTTTACATCAATTATTCCATTATTAAAGTGGCTGGAGTTGAGTCCATGTTGGCAGCAGCCACTCAATGTTAGTGGTGGCTGTTTAACAGTCTGATGGCCTTGAGATAGAAGCTATTTTTCAGTCTCTCGGTCCCTGCTTTGATGCACCATCTGATATTTACTCAGTTTACTCTGGCTGTGCCGGGTGGAGATTATAACAGAACATGGCCAAGATGTTCAAATGTTTATAAATGACCAGCATGGTCAAATATTAATAATCACAGTAGTTGTCGAGGGTGTAACAAGTCAGCACCTCACGAGTAAATGTCAGTTGGCTTTTCATAGCCGATCATTCAGAGTATCTCTACCGCTCCTGTTGTCTCTAGAGAGTTGAAAACAGAAGGTCTGGGACAGGTAGCACGTCCGGTGAACAGCTCAGGGTTCCATAGCCGCAGGCAGAACAGTTGAAACTGGAGCAGCAGCACGGCCAGGTGGACTGGGGACAGCATGGAGTCATCATGCCAGGTAGTCCTGAGGCATGGTCCTAGGGCTCAGGTCCTCCGAGAGAGAGAAAGAGAGAATTAGAGAGAGCATACTTAAGTTCACACAGGACACCGGATAAGACAGGAGAAATACTCCAGATATAATGCTTTAACCACTAAGCTAATAGTCCTGGAGTCATCGTGTGTGTGTGCGTGCGTGCGCATTCTAAACTACCTGGGCCTGTAGCACACCCAACAGCAACATGAGCCGGCTGCCACATATAGCGGTGGTTGTTTTGGGTGGCCTCACACATTTCTGTCCTCTGTGGTGCCAGGAGAATCGTAAGGTGTGTGTGTGTGGGGGCCCTGTCCCTAAGTCCATGAGCTTTGGTCAACCTAATGTACGCAAAGCATGCACACACACACAACTCTCGTGTGGGATGGATGGATGGATGGAAAGAGTGAGGGCATTACGCCATATAGACACACCTCTGGATCATATTCTATTATGACACAAGGCGAGACCCAGATGCAGACACAGGAGGCAGACGGTTGGAGCCTTACAATATTTATTAATCCAATAGGGGAAGGCAAGAGAATGGTCGTGGACAGGCAAAAAGGGTCAAAACCAGTTCAGAGTCCAAAAGGTACCGAAGGGCAGGCAGAATCAAGGTCAGGCCAGGCAGGATGATCAGGCAGGCAGGAAAGTAGTCCAGAGTCAGGCAGGGGTGAAAACCAGGAAGACTAGCAAAAAGAGAATAGCAAAAAGAGTATGGTAAATACACGCTGGTTGACTTGAATAACCTTCAAGACGAACTGGCACAGAGAGACAGGAAACACAGGGATAAATACACTGGGGAGAATAAGCGACACCTGGAGGGGGTGGAGACAATCACAAGGACAGGTGAAACAGACCAAGGGGGGACATATTCAGCATGTCAGTGATCTTCAACTCTGTCAAAAACAATCTGGCTTCAATACTGCAGTGAAACAGTTTAGTGGTGAGATGTTAGCTCAGCAGAAACCTGGGACCAGTGCTGAACAGTGCTGCTGAGACATGCAGATGTCTGTCGTTGTTGTTTCACAGTGTCGTGTTTCTGTGTTAATCTATGGTTGGGTGTGTGTGTCTGTGTGTCGTCTGTGTCTCTGTGTGCGTGTGTGCGTACGTGCGGCCGGGTCAGACAGCGGGAGGCATTGTTGGGTTTTGATCAAACTCTCCCATGTGACTGCCCAGAACCAGAATCCTATATTTATATGATCCTTTATTATCCCTATATAAAGTACTCTGAACCTCTCAGTAGACCGTAGCTCTATCTCTGTCCAACTCTCTGTCTCTGCTCTGTGGTCTGTGGTTCCAACTCTCCTGAAATGGACAGATAATGATATGAACCCATGAGACAGGAAATGTCTCGGTGAAGGAAATGGAATCGGAGAAAGGCTGGATGGATGGATGGATCTTCTCAGCCTCTGTTATACCCAGAGGACACAGACACAGGAAGACAATGAGCTCCTTATCCTAGTTTAGAAGAGTCTGTAATAAACTAGGAATAGAGAGGGCCTCTACAATATTACTCAGTAACTATCACGATTAATAGATTAATTAACACCTAGTGGTTGTCTCTGTCTGTCTGTCTGTCTGTCTGTCTGTCTGTCTGTCTGTCTGTCTGTCTGGACGTACAGTGGGGCAAAAAAGTATTTAGTCAGCCACCAATTGTGCAAGTTCTCCCACTTAAAAAGATGAGAGGCCTGTAATTTTCAGAAAATCAGAAAAATCCAGAAATCCAAAAAATCACATTGTAGGATTGTTAATGAATTTATTTGCAAATTATGGTGGAAAATAAGTATTTGGTCAATAACAAAAGTTTATCTCAATACTTTGTTATCAATACACTGTAGTTAGTTCTTGTATAGTAAGTTTAGCTGGAGAGGTAGTTGTTCTGACTGAGGGGACTGAGTGACTATGCACAGTGCTGAGAGTGACTTCTGAACTAATATGACAATGTCCCCTACTGCACTCTTATAGGCTGAGCCATGCCCTCTGGTAGGTTATCTAACCAGACAGGCGGTAAATAATAGGTCTATTTCCTGTTCCTGTATGATGGGAAAGTCAAACACAGGGACCTAGGGGGGGGAAACAGTTGTTAGGAGGAGAAGAATGTTGATGTATTCCCTCTGGGCTTCTTTGCTGCTCGTTAACCCCAAAATGTTAGCTTAGGAACACCTGCATATGTTGTTGAACTTTAACCTTTGACCTTTGTGACACCTCTGTTAATATGTGCATTCTTCACAAACCTTCACAGAACTCTTTATCTGTGGCGGAATGCTCAGGGACTCTACACCCCTCTGAGCTCTCAGACTAACGGGAGTCTCCCTGATTCCCTTCCCTCTTCTCCTCCTCGTTGTGCGCGGGGTAATGTAGTATGTCCTATAGGGTTGCTTGCGTCATGCCATAGGTATGCTATCTTACCTGCTTCAGTCAGTTTTTCTTCCTTATCTCAGCTGGGTTACCTTATCTTATCGCTCCTCTTGAAAACATCCACTCTGATCTGAAGACCGACTGATTACTAAGGTTAAAGCTATGGGCCAAAATCAAAGGATACCGTAACTATATACAAGATGGCAGGAAAGGCTCTACATAGATCGAACAAATCTTTAGACCTCATGCTGAATGAAGATTCCTCAACAGCACACTGTGCAGCCAACAGAAATGGCCAACCGTTTCCTTCGTGACCCCAAATGTTAAATACAATTCTGCGTGTCTCTGTTGGTTTTTCATGGTGCTTGTAACGCCAAGGTTGTGGGTTCAATTCCCACAGGGGACCCGTCTGAAAATGTATGCACTCACTACAGTAAGTCATAAGAGCGACTGATAAATTACTAAAATGTAAATGTTTAGTGGAAATACCCCCGAACACTGTTACGACTCTCTGTTTCACTTTTGCTATGTTAATCACTAAAAGGCTGCTCTGTCACACGGCTCTCGTTATAAGATATAGGCCTACACTCCTCTGATAACAGAACCCAACCTCTCAGCAGAGTGCCTTGTCCTGGAACCGTTCTCCAACCCAGAACTCGGAAACAAAATCCCCGAAATCATATATTGCATAACAGCTCTGTTCTATATGATTAGTGGACTATAATTTAAGATAGTTTACCTTTTAGTGACCTAACCTCAACTGCAGGGATATTGTGAAACACACAGTTAAAAAGGACTTGGTTAACCAAGTCACACCCGGTCCTGATTTACTGTAGATATTGATGTCGGGTTTTTATTGTTACGTGATAGTTGTGAAGGAGCGGGGTCAGAGTTCAGCCCAGATTGGTTCATCATGTTACTGTTTTACAGACAGGGTGTTCCAGTTATTTTAATGTTCCCTCTCTGTGTCAAACTGGGCAGATAAAGATGTACGATAACATCTTCAACACACCAGACATCCCCAGGCTTTCCCCATAACCCAGCTACCTCTGACAGACAGTGTTTCCTATCAGCAGACATAGCAGACATGACTGTCTGGATCAAAGAATTGTCTGGGACTCTACAGTGAACTCTATTGAACTAGAATGTCTATCACTACTAGTCAATATTAATTTGGTCTGCGATACATCAGTGGTCATCCCAGTCCCTTATGGTTCCAGCTTAGCTCCCCTATCATTCACAGCCCTACAAGAAAACCTTATTTCGAGCCACAAGACAGAGTGGCTTCTGTGCCACGATCACAATCAAAACCCCATCACGATCACAGCCTGAGGACTTCCAGGGCAGCCTGTAAAAACTGGATGTATCATTGTTTCTTATCTGCACCTCCTCTCCCCTGTTTCCCATCGTCTCCCATCTTTCCTGCCAGTCTGTAGTGTAATCAGTGAGTCATTGTGTTGTGACCTGAGGAGAGGAGACGTCCATGTTGTTGACAGAGCCAACAGCTCATCAAAGCCTGCGTCTAATCCAAGTGTGACGAGGGGATAATCTCACCTGATGTTTTATGTTGCCTGTAGTGGCTGTGTGTTTTAACTGTAGCGACGCTGTGCTTCCCCCTCAGTGTCTATAGGTAGTGTTTGTGCTTCCCCCTCAGTCTCTATGGGTAGTGTTTGTGCTTCCCCCTCAGTCTCTATAAGTAGTGTTTGTGCTTCCCCCTCGGTGTCTATAGGTAGTGTTTGTGCTTCCCCCTCAGTCTCTATAGGTAGTGTTTGTGCTTCCCCCTCAGTCTCTATAGGTAGTGTTTGTGCTTCCCCCTCGGTGTCTATAGGTAGTGTTTGTGCTTCCCCCTCGGTGTCTATAGGTAGTGTTTGTGCTTCCCCCTCGGTGTCTATAGGTAGTGTTTGTGCTTCCCCCTCAGTGTCTATAGGTAGTGTTTGTGCTTCCCCCTCTGTGTCTATAGGTAGTGCTTGTGCTTCCCCCTCAGTCTCTATAGGTAGTGTTTGTGCTTCCCCCTTTGTGTCTATAGGTAGTGTTTGTGCTTCCCCCTCAGTGTCTATAGGTAGTGTTTGTGCTTCCCCCTCAGTGTCTATAGGTAGTGTTTGTGCTTCCCCCTCAGTGTCTAGGTAGTGTTTGTGCTTCCCCCTCAGTGTCTATAGGTAGTGTTTGTGCTTCCCCCTCTGTGTCTATAGGTAGTGTTTGTGCTTCCCCCTCAGTGTCTAGGTAGTGTTTGTGCTTCCCCCTCAGTGTCTATAGGTAGTGTTTGTGCTTCCCCCTCGGTGTCTATAGGTAGTGTTTGTGCTTCCCCCTCAGTGTCTATAGGTAGTGTTTGTGCTTCCCCCTCGGTG
This sequence comes from Oncorhynchus masou masou, assembly GCF_036934945.1. NCBI lineage: Eukaryota > Metazoa > Chordata > Actinopteri > Salmoniformes > Salmonidae > Oncorhynchus > Oncorhynchus masou. The sequence goes on from NC_088238.1 coordinate 32,423,249, forward strand.
TCTATAGGTAGTGTTTGTGCTTCCCCCTCGGTGTCTATAGGTAGTGTTTGTGCTTCCCCCTCGGTGTCTATAGGTAGTGTTTGTGCTTCCCCCTCGGTGTCTATAGGTAGTGTTTGTGCTTCCCCCTCGGTGTCTAGGTAGTGTTTGCGCTTCCCCCTCAAATATACAGACAGAGTGGGGACCTGATGATTCTAAGCCCTGTGTTCATCTAAGGGCCAGACAAAGGAGCCACAGTTAGTTACTGTATCTGGGGCATAAGGCGGGGAGAGAGCAGGTCTATTGTGACTCTTTAAGCGAGTCCTGACCTGCCTATAGTATTATGCCTGTGAGCAGCAGTTGTTCCTATGTTGTCTGCAGTTATGAGTAGGATAAAGTTGCCCCTATACATTTATAGATCTGTGCCTATGGGCTGATCGTAGGGTAGCCAATGGTGTGGTATGAATCGGGTCTGTGTGTGTTTATGTTTACAATGCTGCCTTGAACTCCGCCCACCGTATCTACCCGTATAATCGCTGCCTCCTCCTCCCGCTCCTCTCCAATAAGCTTCCACTGCAAATGGCACACATTCGTCACTGATAAAGGTATAAAAGTACAAAATGAGCGTTGAAAGACTTGAGATTCAACTAGATTTGAGAAAACCGAGAGCGTGTGAAGTGGATAGTGTTGATCTGGCTGTGTTGGCAACGACGAGTGTAGAGTTATGGGCAGCAGCTCAACTCCCCAAAGAGTAAGTATGTTACCCAGTATAGTAGTCCCTGTGATCTCTCCGGGGTCAACGTTGGTGCCAGGTTCTTTACCGTTTGAAGTGCAAAATGGAGGGTGGTTTGTGTAGCTCAGAAACCAGTTAAGTGAAATACAGTAGTCTGCACGTAACTAAGAACTTTTTGTTGTTGTTGTGAGCTTGTGAAAATTAGGTAACTACAGAAGCGAAGATGGAATATATTACAGTAGCATAGTGTCCGTATCCAAGCATTCCTATGGTGTTTGCTCATGAGTGAGTGGTGCTTATTGGCTGTCAGGGAATGTTGTGAGTTACTGAGCCTCAGAGGAAGAGAGGCAGCAGATATATTTCAACACACACACTCACTCCAATGCACTCAGTGCCTCAGAAGAAACACAGGAGAAGTCAAAGTTGAGTCACTCAGGCCTTATTTGGCTAAGTCAAAGGGGGTAGGGACAGGTATCCAGTACTATTCTGGTGTGATCTAACCTCGTATATGGCCACAGGTGTTGAAAAACAAAACTCATCAATCTACACACAATACCCCATAACGACAAAGCAAAAACAGGCTTTTAGAAATTTTTGCAAAAGTATTCAAAATAAACAACTGAAATATGTATTACATAAATATTCCGACCCTTTACTCAGTACTTTGTTGAAGCACCTTTGGTAGCGATTACAGCCTTGAGTCTTCTTGGGTACGACGATATAAGCTTGGCACACCTGTATTTGGGGAGATTCTCCCATTCTTCTCTGCAGATCCTCTCAAGCTCTGTCAGGTTGGATGGGGAGCGTCGCTGCACAGCTATTTTCAGGTCTCTCCAAAGATGTTCAATCGGGTTCAAGTCCAGGCTGGGCCACTCAAGGACACTCAGATACTTGTCCCGAAGCCACTCCTGTGCTGTCTTGGCTGTGTGCTTCGTGTCATTGTCCTGTTGGAAATTGAACCTTCACCCCAGTCTGAGGTCCTGAGCACTCTGGAGCAGGTTTTCATCAAGGATCTCTCTGTACTTTGCTCTGTTCATCTTTCCCACGATCCTGACTAGTCTCCCAGTCCCTGCCACTGAAAAACATCCCCACAGCATGATGTTGCCAACACCATGCTTCACCGTAGGGATGGTGCCAGTTTTCCTCCAGACGTGACGCTTGGCATTCAGGCCAAAGAGTTCAATCTTGGTTTCATCATACCAGAAAATCTTGTTTCTCATGGGAGTCCTTTAGGTGCCTTTTGACAAACTCCAAGAGGGGTGTCATGTGCCTTATACTAAGGAGTGGCTACTGTATGGCCAATCAACCATAAAAACCTGATTGTTGGAGTACTGCAGAGATGGTTGTCCTTCTGGAAGGTTCTCCTATCTCCACAGAGGAACTCTGGTGCTCTGTCAGAGTGACCATCGACTTCTTGGTCACCTCCCTGACCAAGGCCCTTCTCCCCCGATTGCTCAGCTCTATGAAGTGTCTTGGTGGTTCCAAACTTCTTCCATTTAAGAATGATTTCACGGTATATGATTACACCTGTTGTATTCGGCGCATGTGACAAATAAAATTCGATATGATTTGATGAAGCCCACTGTGTTCTTGGGGACCTTCAAAGCTGCAGAATTGTTTTTGATACCCTTCCCCAGAGCTGTGCCTTAACACAATACTGTCTTGGAGCTCTACGGACAATTCCTTCAACCTCATGACTTAGTTTTTGCTCTGACATGCACTGTCAACTGTGGGACCTTATATAGATAGGTTTGCCTTTCCAAATCATGTCCAATCAATTGAATTTACCACAGACTCCAATCAAGTTGTAGAAACATCACAAGGATGATCAATGGAAACAGGATGCACCTGAGCTCAACTTCGAGTCTCATAGCAAAGGGTCTGAATACTTATGTAAATAAGGTATTTGTTTTAAATTTTTTATACATTTGCAAAAATGTCTAAAAACAGTTTTTGCATTGTCATTATGTGGTATTGTGTGTAGATTGATGAGGGAAAAATGTATTTAATCCATTTTAGAATAAGGTTGTAATGTAACAAAATGTGGAAAAAGGAAAGGGGTCTGAATACTTTTCCGAATGCTCTGTATACAGTATACTGAAACTAGCTATCCATCACTCTTATGAGTGAACATTCCTCATCTGTGTTTTATCTCAAGCACATCATATATCATTGCTCATAGGAATATTTTTTGTACTTCCTGATAATAAAATAGGGTGAATTATTACAACAATGTCGTCATTCTAGATGATATAGGTAGGGGATCTCGGACTCCCACACTCACTGATTAGCCTGAAGTAGAGAGTGTCAGTTTTCTCACAACACTCTCTCCACAGACTAGCCTTTGTACCTACCCCTTTTACCTCACCCTCACCTCTTCTTACCCCTTCACCTATAACTAACTAAATCTGCAGCTTGTAAACAAGCAGTGTGCTGAGAACCTTAACCCCCTGTCTGCAGAGGAATGTGGCTAATGTCTGCCAAGGGCTGTAGCTTTCAGCCAGAGACTACAGGCCGAGTGAAGGTTCACCTCTCTCTCTCTCTCTCTAGCCTGGCCTGCCTGACCGCTCTCTCTCTCTCTCTCTCTCTCTCTCTCTCCCTCTGTGGAGATCGGGAAGGGGGGGGCGGGGTTCAAGCCGAGTGTCCATTGTTTTACACCAGGGAAGGGAGAGGGGGTTTGAGGGGGTTGGGACTGAGAATGAGTTTCCATGTGTCTGAGACATTCCCTGTGATTTTTTTCACACGCTCCCATGCACCTACGGTAGCCGATCTGTTGGTTCCAAAGTCAGGACAGTACTACAGAAATACAGGCCACGGAAGCCATAACAACTAGTGCCCATCACTCTACCTGACCAGAAGCTGTTGGTTAGACAGGGTTCTAGTGGACTGTATAGTTTGTCCTTGACAGACATGTGGGCAGTTGGCTCTGAGACTGCAAGAGAACTGGACAGAGAGGCCAGCTGTATGAATCTTCTCTGGCCAGGCTGTGGTGTGGTTGAAGGGTTTGGCTGTTCCAGTGCTCCTAGGTTATTTTTAGGTCGCCTCTGCACTCTGGGTTTAAATTAGGGCTTTCCCTCCATAAACCCCCAAGAAGCCTGCTACAGTATGTGTTGGGTGTGGTCAGGATAAGGGTTGTACGCCTTATTCACTACAGATGTTACATACGTTTGACCCAGTATCTGACATTGTAACATCCTTTCTAGTGACTGGGTGGGCTAGTTAGTTGTATGATATTAGTGTGTTAAAGAACAGGCTACACAGGAGGAGCCATGTAGAAATGTACTTAGAAAAAAGCCTTAGGCAACTAAAATCCTAATAGAAATGAACTGCATGCACTTTTCATTATGGCTGTTAAAGCATTACAGCTATGCTCTCTGAGAATCGCAGTAATGGGTTCCATTTATTGGCTGATGCAAGACAACTTTATCAGACACTAAAAACACCACCACTGAGTTAAAACATGAATAAAAAACATATTACACATTTATAACCAAATAAACCCAGGAGCCAGCTAGCCTCCCCACAGTCAAACACCAAATGTGTTTTTAAGAATGTTTATTAATACTTATACAACAGATTATCTGACACTGCATGGGTGGTTGTCGTAACAACAGCATGAGAAGCTGCTGCTGAATTGATTACATTTTCATGACTCGCTGTGATCAATGCCAGTAGGAGAGAAAGCCAACCAACATCAGGGAATTAGAGTCAGTAGCAGAGAGGGGTTTATTCCTGGCTAGAACCCAACCCAGTCTCATGTCTAACAGAGAACAAGGCTTTAATTTGGGTGTTTTTATTCAGCTTTTCTTCATCCATGCCAAACATTTACATAACTAATGTTGTCCTCATATGGTAGAGATGGACCAGAGATGGGCCCCAGGTCACTATAACCAATGCCTTGACCAGTTTGGATTGAAAGGTGAGAATGCAGTTGAACCGGAGTTCCTGCGTAGGGTTCTCGTGTCCCATTTCCTGGTTACTGATGATGTCATGTTACCCCTGGCTACAGAATCCCGTCCGAGCACATTGAGCTGTGTTAGGGTGGATCCCATAGGCCTATGCAGAGTTTAGAAAGGGGCAAGACATTCTGATTTTATATATAGGTTATATGTGGTTCTGGTAGATAGGCAGGGGTTTTTGACATGTACACACTTAGAGACACACAAACACACACTACCACAACTATCAAGGGTCACTGGGGATTTTAAAAGGTTGGTCTGACTGAACGCCTGATGTTCCACCCATTCATCTGGGCGTATGTAAGTCTAAAGTATTAAATGCCTTTGGTCTGCATTTTTAGTTTAGTTGGTCCTGGAGCTCGGGTAAAGCAGCATGTTGCAGGGAAGGAAAATAAGAAAGCTAGCTTCGCTATGCTGCATGTTCATTGAGGTAAGTGGCATGCAGATGTTATGTTGTCTCTTTAGGATGTGTGCACTTATGGATTCATATGGATTATTTGATGATGAGTGGAAGTGCTGAGCATATAGACCTACAGTATAAAAAATAATGTCACTTTTATTTAACTAGACAGTTAAGAACAAATTCGTATTTACAATGACAGCCTACCCTGGCCAAACCCGGACGACGCTGGGCCTATTGTGCGCCGCCCTATGGGACTCTCAATCACGGCCGGATGTGATTCAGCCTGGAATCTAACCAGGGACTGTAGTGACGCCTCTTGCACTGAGAAGCAGTGCCTTAGACCGTTGCGCCACATGGGAGTATGTCATCAAGTGCCACACTGACTAAGGAAAGAAAAGTATGAGAGGCAGGAGGTGGGAAGCAAGACAGAATGAAATAACTATGGGTTTCACTTCATTGATGTGAATGTAATGGAGAAGCCGGTGGAAACTGTAGGTTGGGAAGAGGCGAAAGAGGTGCGATGACGCGAAAGCGCAAGAATGGTGCCTAAAGATCAGAGGTTTGTCTCCTGAGTTTGAGGAGTACATACTGTACATACTTACGTCTCCTGATTACAAACCAAATCATCTTACTTATAGGTCTTCATGCTCTCTTGAGAACCTTGAGGATCTTGAAATGGAGTCCGTCGGCAGTGGTGAGCACTGGAGTTGAGCCAGTCCAGGATGTAGTGGTCCTACCTGCGGCAGCAGGTGTGGTAGAGTCTTTCAACGTTTGCCCCGAGAATCCTACCAGAGATGATTTTGGACCGGTCGGAGTGAGATTTTAGAAAAGGGTTGATTCCGGCTTTTTGGGCAACCCGTACGTTGTGTCAAGCTGGGTAAAGGATAAACTGGGAATGGTTACATCGGAAGTTTCGAGAAGTGGAATTGTTTAGATTTTTTATGTATCTGCCTCCCAGAGGAAGCGGGTGCTTTAAGTCACGCAGCTCGGGGTTCAACCTGTGGTGTGCTTTGCTCTCCTGAGCAGGGCACCGCTGAAAGGGGTGCCCTGTGGGGAAGTGTTGAATGTAGAGGTGGATCAAATGAAAATGAAGATTCCTAGTGTTTGTGACTTCCGCCATTTGGTGAGATGTAGACCCGATGGCAAGACTGAAAATACCCTGTCTGTTTTGTTGAGCTTTGACCCAGAGTTTCTACCTGTTAAGGTTAGGTTATATTTGCTATTCTGTGAGGGCCTATGTTCCGAACCCGCTACGGTGCTTTAGGTGCCAAGGTTTTGGACATGTTGCAGCAGTAATGTAGAAGGGAAATCCCACGATGTGAGAAATGTGCATGAGAGCATAGTCAGAGGGAGTGTACTGTTGGGATAGAGAAAGCACTGTGTGTCAACTGTGAGGGTGCCAATGCAGCTGGGGATATGAAGTGCCCTGTGAAAGAGAGACAGGTTGAGATTGCCAGGGTTCGAGTGGGTCAGAAAGTTTCCTATGCTAAGGCAGCGAAGAGTATAGAGGATAGCCCGAGGGTGAGTGAGTCGACTGGGAGCCCCCCAGTGAGCAGGCCTGAAGAGAGCGAGCCAGAAAGGATGAGTTTTAGTAAGGTTGGATTTCTTGCGGTTATAGCCATGGTGATCATCTGCACTTCACTGATTGAGCAGACACCACTGAAGATAGATGTGGTAGTTGCAGTAGCAGATAAATATTTGGGTGTGAGAGATGTTAGTGCAGAAGTTCTACAGGAAGATTTGAGAGAAGGGGTTCCATCCATCGGGCAAAAATAGTGGGATGGGGTGGTGGGTTTTTGGGGATAGTGTATAGTTGTATGGTTAGATGGTGGTGCAATTTAAATTTGTCCAATTCCTCTTTTCCCTTTTTTGGTGGGGGGGTGACCAAAATGTGCAATCTGCTCTCCGACCTGTAAACGGCAGCAACACAGCGTCTAGACTGCCGGAAAGCCACACGAAGAAGAAGAGGAAGGAAGTCAAAGGTGATTTCTATAGAGGACTTTTCAATGAATTCTAGTAGGCGTGTCTTCAGAGCGGCTGACAGACAGCGGCTCCATAGTTGCTAGATTGTGAGGATTCATCAGTAGTTGGTTGAAGAGTGAACGGAGGATTCGAGCGTTGGAAAGTGTTGGGCTTTTTGCGGTTCACAAAACAAGTTTGCGGAGGTGTAGCCAACTTTATTTTCAAGTTGTTGCTTTGCTGCAGCCAAATTTGAAGAGATTAGTTTTCTCCTCAAATGACGTGGACTAGCACCATGAGTAGTGGCTACAGTAGTTTAGAGGAGGACTCCGAAGAGTATTTTTTCACCGCCAGAACTTCGTTCTTCAGGAAGCCTTCAGGGAAACCAACCCAGTGCAAGGTACATTAACTTTAATTTGTGCCAACGCCTCACCTGTTCGCTACTGTGTTTTGTCATATGACGTTAGCGACCTGTTGCTAACGTGTTAATTTAAGGAGTTACCAGTTTCGCGTGCAGTTCTGCTCTACAGTATGTTCAATGTAACCAATGGCAGGCAGGCTGGCGAGCCGTCTCATGAGCTAACTGTAGCTATCAATTATTTGTTTAGGCTAAATCCGTATTGGTTTGCCAGGCTTTATGATTTTAGATTTGAATGGAGCTAATCTGATGGTGGACAATTTATAGCCGTAATCTGAGTGGCACGTGCAGATAATATATTTCAGAACCACGTGGGATCATACTTTGATAGGATAGCAATTTAGGTGCCCCTAACACTTTATATTTTGAGCTATAGTCAACAATTAAATTGTATAGTTGTATTTTAAACAGTGGAAGAGTTGGTTAACGTGCATGCCAGAGGAGACCTTTAGCCCCTGATTGGGTTAAAGCCCATAACATCCTGACTATGGGTTCTGGAACTCATAAGTAGGTCAATTTGTGCTCATCTATACTGGTCTGTCTCCCAGACTCAAGACTCTGCATATAATGTAAGTTATTGTTCTGTCTTTCACACACAACTGCATTCACTATGTGTGTGTTGAGCTTGCAAACTCTTCTCAGCCTGACCTCTCATATTTCCATATGACCTTGACCAAGTCATATTCCATGCCAGGCTGCGGACAAAGTGTCCCATGCAACACACACACTATGCCATGAAGGGACTTGCCCACTAAGCATAATGCTGTGTCTGCACCCACAATTGTGTTATTGTGAGTGAAACGTCACTCAGAGGGTCTCTCATGGTAGCCCCTCCAGTTAACCCTCCAGCAGCTCAAATCCTGCTGTATGGGGTTCTATTCATCCAGTACCATGTGGATGATTTAATGCCTTTTTAAATGTACTGTTCTTGATGGTGCCATTAGTTATGCCACTGCTACTAGTTTCAAATAGGTTTCATGGGCTTAGATAACTCTCCTTCCTCCCCCCCCTGACAGCCCCAGGAAAAAACAGTTAAACTACCAGTTAATGATAAAGATGAGGGGCTAGTTAGTTTCTTCCGTAGCAATGTCTCCTCTTGCGCAATGGTTTTTGTGACGATTCAGATTCTCTGTTGCCCTTGGCCCATGTTTAACCAAGAGTGCCTGTTCATTGTGGTGTGTGTCTTTACAAGGTTTCAGCTTCAATATGCCTCTAGTCTTTCTGTTTACCCCTTAGCACCATGGACACTCAAAGCTCTGACTCTGCCTGGGCTGCTGGGAAACAGCTGCAATAGACACACACGGCGGCGGCACAGCTTCTGAGTGACGGGGCCTCATAACCCTCCTCAGCTAGTCTGTGTCTCCAGGGTAGCTAGCTAATACTGTGGACTTCTCAGTAACTCACAGCCCTCTTTCTGTATACGGGAGGAGAGAACCCTAATGGGTTTGTAGTGGAGCTATGTGATAGATATATTGCTGTATAGTACATTAGTCATAATAGGTGTTTGGTATAAGAGTGTGTGTAGTCTTAGTTATAGTTATCGTATTAGCTCCTGAGTGGCACAGCGGTCTAAGGCATTGCATCTCAGTGTTAGCGGCGTCACTACAGACCCTGGTTTTGATTCCAGGCTGTATCAACAACCGGCCATGATTGAAAGTCCCATGGGGCGGGGTCACAATTGGCCCAGCGTCATCTGGGTTAAGGTTTGTTACGCCGTCATTGTAAATAGGAATTTGTTCTTAACTGACTTGCCTAGTTAAATGAATACTTCAAATAGTTAGGTTTTAGTAGAGCTGTTTGGGAGTGAGTTGGTCTGTTTCAATCTAACATGGCAGCCGTGTAGGAAGAGAGGGCTGTTATTTGTTGCTCTGCTCCAAAGTCAACAACGGCAGACGCTTATGTAAGATAATCATCACGCATTATCTCCTCTGGCAGTCTTCCTATATAAAACTATAGGCTGCCTCGGTCACAGAGGGGGCTGTTGGTTGGGTTGAGTGGAGTGGAGGACAAGCGGTGGCTGTTTGTGTGTTTAGGGTGCTGTACAACAATAATGCATTTCAGTTTCTCTCCTTGAGTGCTCTCTGTTTCCAGATGGAGAGAGATCTGTCCAACAGAGAGAGGGAAAGAAACAGCCTAGTATCGGTCTTCATCAGACATCAGAAACACTGCTCTGTCCGGACCAGAGGATGCCCCAGATAACTAGAAGGGGATGGAATCACACCCATGGTTTCTGTGGTAGCTACAGATAAAGAAGCTGCTTTAGCCTCCCTTACCGTCGCTGCTGCTGCTGGTGGGAAAAGGCCCCTTTTAGTTGGATCTCAGTCCCGCAGACTATATTCCTGTGTAAGTACAGGAGGGTTTTGATGGCAGTGGCAGTGCCCCCACACACACGTTCAGGGAGGCTGGGTTTGACTTGTCTGTGACATTACCTGGCAGCATGGTGTGCAAACGCATGTCAGGACCTTGATCAACCACACAATCCATTAACACACCCTCCCTCACGCGTCTCCCCCTCTGCCACCCCTAGTTCCTCAGCTATTGTGTTACAGTTCCTGATTGTATCTGGTTCTGTTTGCTGTCACTTTCAGTTCAAGTTGTGCATAACGTATGTTTTTATTTTTATTAAAAAATGGTGCTATCCAATTGGTAGTAACAGTCTAGTCCCATCGCTGGAATTCCCGTACTGACTCGGGAGAGGTGAATGCCGAGAGCCGTGCATCCTCTGAAACATGACCCCGCCAAGCCGCACTGCTTCTTGACACATTGCTCGCTTAAAGCGGAAGCCAGGAAACACCGTACACCTGGTAACCTAGTCAGCGTGCATTGCGCCTGGCCCGCCACAGCAGTTGCTAGAGCGCGATGGGACAAGGACGGCCAGCCAAACCCTCCACTAACCCGTACGGTGCTGGGCCAATTGTGCGCTGCCTCATGGGTCTCCCTGTCGTGGCCGGCTTTGACACAGCTTGGGATCGAACCAGGATCTGTAGTGATGCTGTTAGCACTGCGACAAGTTGTGCATTATTCCTAGAGCTGGGACTAACTTCCTTGCCATGTTAGTATTGTGGCAAGGAAACACAACATGAAGAGGATTTATCTTTAGTAAATCAGCCACTTATGTTGAAAACAAACACCATTATGTTGTCATCCAGAGTCACATTAATTTCCCAAGCAATAGCACACAATACTTTACATACTGCAGGTTTTTAAAGGACCAAGGCGTTTGGTCTGCTTCGTGTTTTCGTTTTTGCAATCCCAAAAATATTGCGCTATTGGTATCGTCCTTGCCCTAATTATTACAGTATCACATTTACCACAGTTCCTCCATTTTGTCCTGCTTGTCATCTTGCTGTAGGAAATGAGGAAATGTAAACAAACATGCAAGTCCAAAGTACATACAACAAACCTGTTCACCAGGCCTGCTCTTCCTCCTGGGCCGTACTGTGCTTGCGTTTACTTAGCACTAGCTTTCAGGGAGTGGAAAAGGTCTGAGTGAAAGAGAAGACTTCCAGGAGACCCAGCCAATCTCAAACTCACACTAGAACCTTCAGTCTGCTGTGAGTTTACATAACGGCAGCCAGACCTCTCCAGACGCCTGTTCCAGAAGAAGTGAGAACGCCTGAGAGCTTTGTCTCTGCTATTCAGGGACTGGGTGTCTGTTTTTTCCAGCATACCGGTCTGTGTGTGTGTGTGAGAGGGATGACTCCTCTGACTTGAGTCTTTAGATTTGGAGATGAAGAGTTTCAGTGGCACACCCAGCCTAGACAAAATGTAGGATCTGCTCCAGGGAGATCTCCAATAGATCTGTGTAATTAACAAGTTATATATATACTTGCTGTCCAAGCGGTGAATACTTGCTGTCCAAGCAGTTGTACCTTCATCAACCTTACACAAAGCCTTTCGTGTCTCTTTATGTGTGTTTCGATATGGCGTGTTAATGATAGGAGATAGAATAGCATGGCTAAGCAGTGGCAGAGGGCTCGGGGCACCACTTGAGGTACAGACTGTTTGAAGAAGAGTCCCTGAGGCTTTCATCTGTTTATGTTCACAACCAAGCCAGCCATAAACACTGCTCAGCTCGACTCAGCTGTGTGTGCCTGTGCACCGTGTGTTTGTGTCAACGGGTGCCATGCAGGCCTGTTTCCTTCCTACTGTTGTGAGTTTTGTTCTGCTGCAGAAAGGAGAGAATGTCAACCGTTTCTCTGTTTTCATACTTCAGCTAAACAAAGCAAGACCCACACAGCATACTCCACCAATTCAGCCATCACAGCTACTGATAAAAAAAAGGCTGATTATGGAAACGTGCTTCTTAGTTTAGAAATGCAAAACGGGGCCCCACGTCATCGAGCCTACATACCAAACAGAGCCATGTTGAAAAAAAGACTGCTCCAAAGGTGGGTTTTACTGCAGGGAGTTGGCATGGGAGTAGGCTGCATCATGATCCGCTGCCAGTCTTCCTCTCTTATGTTGCTGTTGCATGACCTGCCTGCATGTTACATAAAGCCCTTTTTATAACTGCCTGCTGCTCTAAGTGTTCTGTTCCAGAGGAAACTCAATTTGATTGTTTTTGCAATGGCCCCGGTTGCTATCGCAGTCTCTCCCCCCCCCCCCCCCCACACTCACACACAGAGCAGGCTCCTTGATAATATGATTACCTTTCAGACTGCCTGCGTCATGGAGCAGATGAGGTGTTTGTTAAACACTGGACCCGTGTGTGTGTGCTCGACTACTCGTGCATGCACAGCCACATCAGTTATGGAACGGCAGCACTTGATCAAGCTTCCAGACCTACTGAACTGTATCACCTGTGGTCATGTCCCATCCTAGCAAGACAACAGAACAGGTGGTCTATTAGACACACCCCCTCACTGTCTGAGAGAATCCCCTCTCCTCTGGACAACAAACTATCATTATCCTGAATAATGCCCTGTATTAGAACTACTGAGGCCCAATAGGAGCTGGTTCTTACTCATAGGTCCCAGAAGACACCTGGCCTAAAGGTGTCTATTACACACTAGGAAGGGTATCCAGGTGGTCATTTGGGTGATGGGTGTCAGCCACCACCCTCTCATTTCCCCTGGCTAGGGTCAGATGCCAACAGGTACAGAGCAGAGGGTTGTGGGTCACTATCCTTGAAGATCCCTGGCTACCATATGCTGTTTCTGGGAGCAGTTAGAGAAATTGGCTGTGGCTGTAATTACTCTACCACAATCACACACTGCGCATGGTATCTGCACACATCATTACACATTACGTACAAGCGCCACACACATCATTGCACACTACGTGAGAGGAGAGCGAGAAAGGGAGGACATGCCAACAGCATGGAGTAAATTGGATCTCGTAGCTACTTGCTAGCTATACCCATTGACATGTGTACATTTAAATGTATACAGTGTATCAGCTGCTCAATCATGTCACTTGTCGGTCCATGAAACAGGACGTCTTGGAGAGATGCGATTGAAGTTGCTCAGGCCAGAGTTTTGTGGAAACCCATTCTTTACTGTGGGCCAAATGTGTTTATTGCAGTGTTGGTGGGTATCCCAGCACTCTCAATACACTCGCATGGGGTGTTCCAGCCCTCCCAGCATAATGAACACCATTTGCCTAATTTAAATCAAATTGTATTTATCACGTGCCGAATACAATACCTTGAAATGCTTACAAGTTCCTAACCAACAATGCAGTTTTAAGAAAATAAGTGTTAAGAAAATATTTACACAAGTAACAATAATGAGGCTATATACAGGGGGTACAGGTATTGAGTCAATGTGCGGGGGTACAGGTTAGTGAAATTAATGTGTTAGTGGTGCCCTTGACTGGTGTGTGTTTGCACCATGATAGTTTGTTGGTGATGTAGACACCAAGGAACTTGAAGCTCTCCATCTGCTCTCCTAAGCCTTGTCAATGTGAAGGGGGGCATATTCGATGCCCCTCCCTCTTTCTGTAGTCCACGGTCACCTCCTTTGTCTTATGTTGAGGGATAGGTTGTTGTCCTAGCACCACACTGCCAGGTCTCTGACGACCTCCCTATAGGCTGTCTCATTGTTGTCGGTGATCATGCCTACCACCGTTGTCGCCAGCAAACGTAATGATGGTGTTGGAGTCGTGCTTGGCCATGCAGTCGTGGGTAAACCGGGAGTACAGGAAGGGAATAAGCACACACCTGAGGGACACCTGTGTTGTTGCCTACCCTTACCACCTGGGGGCTGCCTGTCAGGAAGTCCAGGATCCAGTTGCGGAGGGAGGTGTTTAGTCCCAGGGTCCTTAGCTTAGTGATGAGCTTTGAGGGCACTGTGGGGTTGGAACGCTGAGCTGTAGTCAATGAATAACATTCTCACATAGGTGTTCATTTTGTCCAGGTGTGAAAGGGCAGTGTGGAGTGAAATAGAGATCGCATCATCTGTGGATCTGTTGGTGCGGTATGCGAATTGGTCTAGGGTTTCCGGGATGATGGTGTTGATGTGAGGCATGACCAGCCTTTCAAAGCACTTCATGGCTGCAGACGTGAGTGCTTCGGGGCGGTACTAATTTAGGCAGGTTACCTTTGCGTTCTTGGGCACAGGGACCAATTATGCCTATGGATTGTGGCATTGTAAAACAACAGATAAAGCTGCAATTACTGGTGTCTTCACTGAGCCTTATTATCTTTCTCTGGGTTTTAGTCACCGCCCCGCTATGGCTGGCTGCTCCAGTCACCGCCCCGCTATGGCTGGCTGCTCCAGTCACCGCCCCGCTATGGCTGGCTGCTCCAGTCACCGCCCCGCTATGGCTGGCTGCTCCAGTCACTGAACTGTGTGGCTATAGCTGCTGGTCTCCGCCCTGGCTAGTACTGAAGCTGTGTCTGATTTTAGTGAAGGCTTTGGCTACGGCTTCTGTCAGCACAGTCCTCTTCGTCAGCCAAACCATTCATATCACACTCCATTGTGCCAGAGATGGGCCTGTTCAAGTTTCTATTGGTGCTTAGAGGTTACTGAGCCTCGGGGGTCTGTGACCTGTCATGTCCAAGTTGTATTGGTTTATTCATGGTAGCAAAAGCAACAACACACCCCTGTCCCATTCCCTCACAGAGAGCGTGGACAGGTTGGTAAGTGTGGCTTTGTAACCCTATAGAGCCTCTGTATGCTGTTTTTCTGCACTTGGTTAGTGCCTGACTATGGTCTAAGCATGCATTAATGCGTTACACAACCCTGATATCATGTGTTCTTACTTCTATTTTGAATGGATTTAATTCAGCACTTATTCAGTTTTAAACATGCTCATGGTAAAACGTGACTACTGTGCTTCTCGGAACAGGGCCGCTATAGTTGTAGTAGGCTACTGCCGCTTATCTATCTAATGTCAGACAGACAGACAGACAATTATTGTCACAGGAGAGTAGCCTATAGTTAGTTAATGCCGGTTAGCTAGCTGCCTTTAGGCCAATATTATTAACGACATCACGGTACCACATTCCCCAAGGGCACCCCCCCCCCCCCCCACGCTCAACTCAAAAGATGGCGCACAGAATGCAAAAATATTCTTAGAAATATTTAACCTCCACACATTAACAAGTCCAATAGCTCAAATGAAAGATAATCACCTTGTTCATCTGCCCAGCGAGTCAGATTTCTAAAATGTTTTACGGCGAAAACATAGCACATATGTATATCAAACCACCACAAAGACACATACAATATGTAGCCATTTTGTCAAACAAAAGATGCAATCACAAACGCAGGATTAAAAGAAATAATTCACTAACCTTTTGAAAATCTTCATCAGATGACAGTAATAGGACATGTTACACAGTACATTTATGTTTTTTCAATAATATGCAATTTATATCCATAAATCTCCGTTTACATTGAGCCATGTTCAAAACATGCTACAGAAATGTACGGAGAAATTATAGATAACTCCGCCAGATAACAGCAATACACATCATAAACTTTGACTAAATATACATGTTCTACATATAGTTAGAAAGATACACTGCTTCTTAATTCAATCGCTTTGTCACATTTCTTTTTCTCGTTACAGAAATCGCGCACTATTCAATCATCTGAGGCGGCGCTCAGACGTAAGCAATATTTCTCAACAGAATCAAGAGTCAACAGAAACACAAAATTACAACAAATATTCCCTTACCTTTGATGGTCTTCGATCAGAATGTAGTGGAAGAAGTCATACTTACTCAAAACATCGTTTGGTTTCAAGTCGTGTGTCTTTGTATTAGCATATGCTGCAAGTTCCAGCTGAAATGCTACCAAAAATTACTTCTGGTCACGAACAGTTGCGCATCAACTTCAAAATTACATATTATATGTCGACTACACTGGTCAAACTAAGTGCAGAATCAAGCTTTAGGATGTTCTAAGCGTACAAAACAATTATCTAATCTATCGGACATTCTTGCTTGCTCTCAAGCATTCTGGAACAAAATGACGTCTCTTTAAATTACGCGCTCTCCTGACTTGGTATTTCTCGCGACACTTAGGTCAAAACCCGTGGGATTTGCACAATTAAACGCTGTACTGAATGAGGACATTAGTGGAAGACATAGAAAGTGTCTCCAGATCAATAGCTGGTTGGGAAGGGTGGGGGCGATGATGTCAAAGTTGGCCCAACTTTCGTGATGAGAGAGAGTTTGGGAGAATGGCTGCCCTGTGAGTTCTGCTTTACATACAGACATAATTCGAACGGTTTTAGAAGCTTTAGAGTGTTTTCTATTCAATAATAATTATTATATGCATATATTAGCACTTTTGGACAGATTTGTTTTCTGTTTACTATGGGCACGCAATTCCTCCAAAGGGGGCAGTATTGTCCTTAGCCTTAACAGGTTTTAACAGACCTTCAGTTTCACTATGAGAGGCTTTTCAATGTCTCCATACTCCAGTTGAGAGCCTTTCATCAACGTTGATTTAAAGTAGTGCAGTTTTGATCGTCAGAGTTTAGTCTACAGTTATAGTGTGAGCCTGTTTTGACTGGCTTGGAACTGTTAGTACAGTAGCTTCCCGGAGGTTGTGTTTGATGTGACAGTCTGTACCTTGCAGCCAAGGACCTTCAATTCATTGCCGACTGAGTAGTCTTGCGGAGCGTGTTGGTGCTATTGCTCTTGTTACGCTCTCTGCAGAATGGTTCCTGTCTGTCTTTGCTAAGTGCGAGTTAGACATGATAGAGAGTGGGTCAATGCTACTCCCCATAGACTAGTTCTGCAGGCTAGCTCCTTGCCGCTTCATACCTCCGTGGCAGTTTTCTATGGTAGACACTATGAGTCGTTAGTCAGACAAGTACTTCCTCCCCAAGTGAACCACATAGTATCACATCTGCTCAGTCGTCCCCATATTCCGCATTCTGCTCTCTTGTGTGTTCTATTGTATTCCTGTCTCTTGCCACAGACACACCTGTTTTTCATCCCTCTTTATTATCCTCATTGTGTTGCTCTATACGAATGTTTTCCATGTTACTGAAACTAGACCTGTCTGAAGCCAAGCCTGTTTTGTCTCTGAGATGGAGATCCACTCTAAAGCGAGAAGTGGATCAGGAAGACAGAGGAACAGTGCTGGGCCTAGTGCTATTTGTTGCTGTATTCCCTATGTGTCTCCCATTGCTCAATGCCATGTTATAGGCCTAGGCTACATACTATAGCCAGTGTGTATTGTGTGGGCCTCTCACATTAGGTTAACAACAAGCTGACCCAGCACATTGGTTTGATGCATGATGAATCCTCCCCAGGCAGTTATGGGAACTGTCAATCATCCCTGTCTCCCTCGTTAACCGGCCTGTGTGTGTGTCTGTGGTCTGTAGTGCAGGGTCCAGGTTTCCACAGAGCCAGCTAATAAAACTCAACAGTGGAAGTCTGGGTTATTGTTGACCTGGGTTCTCAAAGGACTGGTCTTTCAGTGCTGTGAAATGTTCTATTGCCTCACACACTAACATAGCTACTGAAGAACAGGGAAGTCTGCCTTTCATAATGTCACTTCTCACCACCCCATGCTTACTCCCCATTGTTGAAAAACACACACGGAGTTGGGTAACAGTGGCTGATCAGATGAAGAGATTGGGGAGGATGGGGTGTGGTAAAAAGCCTGAGGAGCTGAGGCGTGAGGAAGTAGAACAGTCTTGTTATTGGACCACAGTGATGTAATGTCTTTATTACAGGCCTAGGCTATGTGCTGCAGTAATGAAACCTGCCTGTTCAGGCAGTCGTACTCCGCACACTGATATTAATCCTATATTTCAGGAGTCTTAAACCAATAACTGTGCTGGAACATCCTGGCAAGAAGCCACTTGGGGTTGAGGGGTGAAGAGTTGCATTATCAGCACTGTCTTGTGTGGTGACGCTTTACAGCTGTGTTGGCGGAGAACTGAACCCCTTTAGTCGGCTGGTCGATTGTTTGGGCAATAAGCTTTTGGTTGGCCTAGAATTTTTATTTTCTTTAGTCGCTGTTACAACAACTAAAATGTCTTGATTGACACCTGTCTGTGGCATAATCCATTGCGGAGGTGGCGCCAATGGCTCACCAGTATTTTATATATACAGTGGGGCAAAAAAGTATTTAGTCAGCCACCAATTGTGCAAGTTCTCCCACTTAAAAAGATGAGAGCATTTGGATGATCCAGAAGAAGATTGGGAGAATGTAGGTATGGTGTTCTTTGGATGTAGACCTGCACCAGGCTGGGAAGACTGAATCTGCAATAGGTAAGCAGCTTGGTTTGAAGAAATCAACTGTGGGAGCAATTATTAGGAAATGGAAGACATAAGACCACTGATAATCTCCCTTGATCTGGGGCTCCACAACACTTTTCCACCAAATCCTATGTGATTTTCTGGATTTTTTTTTCTTCTCATTTTGTCTGTCATAGATGAAGTGTACCTATGATGAAAATTACAGGCCTCATCTTTAAGTGGGAGAACTTGTGCAATTGGTGGCTGACTAAAGACTTTTTTGCCCCACTGTGTGTGTGTGTATATATATATGTGTGTGTGTGTATATGTATATATGTATATATGTATATATGTATATATATGTGTGTGTGTGTGTGTATATATATATATTGTGTGTGTGTGTATATATATATGTGTGTGTGTGTGTATATATATATATATGTGTGTGTGTGTATATATATATATGTGTGTGTGTATATATATATATGTGTGTGTGTATATATATATATGTGTGTGTGTATATATATATATGTGTGTGTATATATATATATGTGTGTGTATATATATATATGTGTGTGTATATATATATATGTGTGTGTATATATATATATGTGTGTGTGTATATATATATATGTGTGTGTGTATATATATATATGTGTGTGTGTATATATATATATGTGTGTGTATATATATGTGTGTGTGTATATATATGTGTGTGTATATATATATATGTGTGTATGTATATATATATATATGTGTGTATGTATATATATATATATGTGTGTGTATATATATATATGTGTGTGTATATATATATATGTGTGTGTATATATATATATGTGTGTGTATATATATATATGTGTGTGTGTATATATATATATGTGTGTGTATATATATATATATGTGTGTATATATATATATGTGTGTATATATATATATGTGTGTGTATATATATGTATGAGATTATTAGTCTCATACAGTTTTCATTGTTAGAGTGGACATGTTGTTTGCAGAGCGCACAACCTAGGCTACACAAGTTTTGGTTTGTTTCGTTCAGTTTACGAGTTATCAATATATTCATTGTGTTTTGTTTGGAGCACTCCTGTCAATGTTAACTTCTTGCATCGAGCAATCCCGTATCCGGGAGCGTAATCATAGCCTCAAGCTCATTAGCATAACGCGACGTAACTATTCATGAAAATCGCAAATGAAATGAAAAATATTCACTCACAAGCTTAGCCTTTTGTTAACAACATTGTCATCTCAGATTTTCAAAATATGTTTTTCAACCATAGCTACACAAGCATTTGTGTAAGAGTATTGATAGCTAGCATAGCATTAAGCCTAGCATTCAGCAGGCAACATTTTCACAAAAACAAGAAAAGCATTCAAATAAAATCATTTACCTTTGAAAACATCCGAAGTTCTTCAATGAGGAGACTCTCAGTTAGATAGCAAATGTTCAGTTTTTCCAAAAACATTATTTGTGTAGGAGAAATCGCTCTGTTTTGTTCATCACGTTTGGCTAAGAAAACCCCCAGAAAATTCAGTCATTACAACGCAAACCTTTTTCCAAATTAACTCCATAATATCGACAGAAACATGGCAAACGTTGTTTAGAATCAATCCTCAAGGTGTTTTTAACATATCTATTCGATGATAAATCATTCGTGGCAGTTGACTTTCTCCTCTGAAGCAAATGGTAAAATGCACGCAGCTGGAGATTACGCAATAATTTCGACGGAGGACACCAAGCGGGCATCTGGTAAATGTAGTCTTATGGTCAATCTTCCAATGATATGCCTACAAATACGTCACAATGCTGCAGACACCTTGGGGAAACGACTAAAAGTGTAGGCTCATTCCTGGCGCATTCACAGCCATATAAGGAGACATTGGAACACAGCGGACTCAAATCCTGGGCCATTTCCTGTTTGAAATCTCATCTTGGTTTCGCCTGTAGCATCAGTTCGGTGGCACTCATAGATAATATCTTTGCAGTTTTGGAAACGTCAGTGTTTTCTTTCCAAAGCTGTCAATTATATGCAAAGTCAAGCATCTTTTCGTGGCAAAATATCTTGTTTAAAACGGGAATGGTTTTTTATCCAAAAATTAAGAGCGCCCCCTATATCGAAGAAGTTAAGGACGCGCGTCTGATTACGCGTCGAAGTAGGCCTCGGCTACCTGGCCTGCGCGCAAATGTAGGCTTATAAATGTGCCCATTTGGGGATCTGATCATATTTCTGATTTGTCTTAAGCTCCACAAAGCTGTCAAGGCAAAGGGTGGCTACTTTGAAGAATCTAAAATAAAAACAAATCAAATTATATTACACTTTTTTGGTTACATGATTCCATGTGTTCTCATAGTTTTGATGTCTATTCTACAATGTAGAAAATAGTAAAAATAAAGAAATCCTTGAATGTGTGGTCCACACTTTTGACTGGTACTGTATGTGGATGATTTATAATGATATGCACATTTAAGTTACACCGTTGATTAGACCTAATTAAGTTGGTTTGCGCGCTCTCCTCATTTTTCTTAGACAATTAGGCTAAGCCACATTCACACGGGACTAGTATTACTAGAGAACGTTGGTTACGTAATTATTAACCCAGAATGTCTGTTATTCCACAGGATGATTCTGACTGGATTAGTGTTTTTCCAAACTGCCCCCTCAAATTCTCTTTTTTCTAATGTACATGTTTTTTTTTTCTAGGGGCAAAGATTTAAGTCCAGGCGATAACAGGACTACACTGATAACTCGAGCTTGGTTCCTAAACCATACCAAACTATCATTGGTATAGTGTCGCCATAATATTTGAATTGAGGAAGTGCGATCATAGAGGTCGACCGATTATGATTTTAACGCCGATACCAATTTATTGGAGGACCAAAAGGACCATTAATTTTTTCCTCATTTTGTCTGTCATAGTTGAGGTGTACCTATGATAAATTACAGGCCTCATCTTTTTAAGTGGGAGAACTTGCACAATTGGTGGCTGACTAAATACTTTTTTGCCCCACTGTACATGTGCTTTCTTGAGCAGGGGGACCTTGCAGGCGCTGCAGGATTTAAGTCCTTCGGCGTATTGTGTTACCAATTGTATTCTTGGTGACTATGGTCCCAGCAGCCTTGAGATCATTGACAATATCCTCCCGTGTAGTTCGGGGCTGATTCCTCACCATTCTCATGATCATTGCAACTCCACGAGGTGAGATCTTGCATGGAGCCCCAGGCCGAGGGAGATTGACAGTTCTTTTGTGTTTCTTCCATTTGCAAATAATCGCACCCTGTTGTAACTTTCTCGCCAAGCGACTTGGCGATGGTCTTGTAGCCCATTCCAGCCTTGTGTCGGTCTACAATCTTGCCCCTGACATCCTTGGAGAGCTATTTGGTCTTGGCCATGGTGGAGAGTTTGGAATCTGATTGCTTCTGTGGATAGGTATTTAATACAGGTAACAAGCTGAGATTAGGAGCACTCCCTTTAAGAGTGTGCTCCTAATCTCAGCTTGTCACTTGTATAAAAGACACCTGGGAGACAAATCTTTCTGATTGAGAGGGGGTCAAATACTCAATGCAAATCAATTTATAACATTTTTTTCAGGATTTTTGTTGTAGTTATTCTGTCTCTCACTGTTCAAATAAACCTACCATTAAAATTATAGACTGATAATTTCTTTGTTAGTGGGTGTTACGAATCCCTTTTGGCCCGACAGTCTAGGGGGGGATGGTAATGAGACCCGTAACATAACTCTTATAATTGTGACAAAGTAAAAGTGAGAACGAAATAACCAGGACAACTGAAATCTACCGTCAAACTCAAGGTTTATTTGAAAACACGGGGAGCAGGAAAAGGGGCTGAGCTGGACCCAAGGAAAGAAACAATAAGTATTTAAAAAAAAAACTAAGCTAGACTAGCCTACTTTAACAACAGCTAACTAACCAAAAATACAGTGGGTGGTCCACCCAGTTCTAACTAGTGTATTTAACAAAGTTTGCCTAAGGGTAGTGTATGCCCATGGGCGACTTGTCTTGGTTTCCCATTTTCCCACCAGCAATCAAACACAAACACCATAACAAAAACAATACTCGCAGGTGATGACAAAGTGCTATGGAGGTGCTCAAACAAAAGAGCGGTTAATACACGAGAGTGAAACACAGAGACCTACAGACATGGCATTTACAGAGAGAGATTGAGCTCGAGAGCAAACAACTGACAGGGTTTTTAAACCAAGGGAAAGGAACTGTGATAGGGTAGGAAAACGGGAGGAGGTGTGTCTTCTGACTGGTGACTGACTGACTGGTGACTGACTGACTGGCTGACTGACTGGCTGACTGACTGACTGACTGACTGGTGACTGACTGACTGGTGACTGACTGACTGGTGACTGACTGACTGACTGGTGACTGACTGACTGACTGGTGACTGGGGAGTGATGATTTTCACCTGTGAGGGGAGAAGGAGAGCAAACACAGGATACACACACACACACAGGATACCTGTATCTGTAACAGTGGGCAAACGTACAAAATCAGCAGGGGATCAAATACTTTTTTCCCTCACTGTGTACACTGACTCTGCGTGCAATGAATGCAACAGAAGTGACACAATTTCGCCTGGTTAATATTGCCTGCTAACCTGGATTTATTTTAGCTAAATATATACTTCTGTGTATTGATTTTAATTAAGAGATTGATGTTCATGGTTAGGTACACATTGGAGCAACGATACGCACCGCATCAATTATATGCAACGCATGACACGCTAGATAAACTAGTAATATCATCAATCATGTGTAGTTAAGTAGTGTTTATTTGTTTTTTATAAGATATGTTTAATGCTAGCTCGCAACTTACCATGGCTTACTGCATTTGCGTAACAGGCAATCTCCTCGTGGAATGCAATGAGAGGCAGGTGGTTAGAGCGTTGGACAAGTTAACTGTAAGGTTGCAAGATTGAATCCCCCGAGCTGACAAGGTCGTTCTGCCCCTGAACGAGGCAGTTAACCCACCGTTCCTAGGCCGTTATTGAAAATAAGAATGTGTTCTTAACTGACTTGCCTAGTTAAATAAAGATTAAATAAAGGTGTAAAAAAGTTGGTGTCCAAAAATACCGATTACCGATTGTTATGAAAACTTAATCGGCCATTCCGATTAATCGGTCGACCTCTAATCATAAGGATATTTTAGCAATTCGCAGTAGACGTCCTAAATTCCCCCCAGCCTTCAGATGTGCACTAAACAGTGCATTTGCACTTTAGATGCATTTTTAAGGCTATGGATACAAATGTGAACTTATCATTTCCAGATGTTTAGGTCAGTTATATGCTGCTTTGCGGTCTATTAACAGCACGGGTTACATTAAATAGCTGTAATATTTTCTTTTTACTGATGCATTTGGCAATCTTCAAATCATACAACGTATGAACAAATACATTCACTGTGAAGGTTGATACATGTAGACCCTTCATATATAGGCTATGAGCAGCACTTCGTTCAATTGATCAAATCAGTTCATGTTTTCTTGCTCAAACGGCGAGCAACAGCTGTCAAACTCACACATTTCTCTCAAAACACAGGGATCAATCCCAATATGCTGGTAAAATGTGACATTATGCACATAGCAACATAGGGAAAGGCGCCAATTCTACAGCGCGCTAAAGATTGTTTCAGAACAGCGGACAGCAATTTTATCCAACGCGGGATAAAGCACGTGTTATAAAATATCATATTTACGTAATACAACCATATACAATTTCCGTATCACAAGTCTTAGTGATGGACTCTGCCATCCCGTGGCCTCCGCAATGGATTAGTCCACTGAGACGGGCGCGACTCAGACGGGTGTCTTGTGCACCACAACATTTCTTTTTGCGACTGCTCGACTAAAGAAATCTCGGTCGACCGAACAATTGACCAGTCAACTAAATGGGGTCATCCCTAGTGTGGAGGGGAAAAAAACATGTTTAAAATTTCGGTTGAAATCACACACGACTCCTGGTCGACCAAGATTTTTGTTGTCGGGAACAGCCCTAGACGGTGGGACCAGAGGAGATGGTAATTCCCATCAGTTTGACAGAGGACCTGACTTTGATATGTGGAGCACCCGGATGCATGCAGACTAGAGCGAAACCGTGAGAGGGAGATCATCAAGAAATGGCCCACAAGAAAGCACGAGCCTAGGGTCTGTCCCTCAGTCATCGTCAATTCCCTGTCCTCTGACTTGTCCCTAAGTCATCGTCAATTCCTTGTCCTCTGACAAGGGCTTGGACCCCACGATACGATATCACGGTACTTAGGTGGTGATTCGATATGTATTCCGATTCAGTAGTGATTTTTATTTTCTTGCGCTTCACTGTTTCTAAAATATTGCTCAACATATGTCTGTGACAGAGGGACAAGCGAAAGCCGTGATGAGTTTTGATCAGTCATGGAAATAAAGCTACTTAAAACCAATTGGCTCCCTATTTTTAATAAGACTGAGAACAATTAAAGAAGAAGAAATACTGGATGCTGCATGTACAGCCAACTAGCACAAAAATATTGATCTCCTTACTCCTCTTGCAACTACCCATCCCGGATCCGGGAGAATTGTCAACTACACTAGCGCAACGGCCAAAAAATATTACTAGAAAACATTCACATTCATGAAATCACAAGTGAAATATAGCGAAACACAGCTTAGCCTTTTGTTAATCACCCTGTCATCTCAGATTTTGAAATTATGCTTTACAGCCAACGCAAGACAAGCGTTTGTAAGTTTATTGATAGCCTAGCATAGCATTATGTCCAGCTAGCAGCAGGAAACTTGGTCACAAATCAGAAAAGCAATTAAATGAATCATTTACATTTGATGATCTTCAGATGTTTTCACTCACGAGACTCCCAGTTAGACAGCAAATGTTCCATAAAGATTATTTTTATACCTAAAATACCTCAGTTTGTTGGTCACGTTATGTTGAGAAATTCACCGGAAATAGCGGTCACGACAACTGCGAATTTTTTCCCAAATTATATCCATAATATCGACAAACATGACAAACAGTTTTTATAATCAATCCTCAAGGTGTTTTTCAAATATCTATTCGATAATATATTTTGACAGTTTTGGAAACTTTAGATTTTCTATCCTAAGCTGTCAATTATATGCATATTCTAGCATCTGGTCCTGAGAAATAGGCCGTTTACTTTGGGAACGTTATTTTTCCCAAAAATAAAAATAATGCCCCCTAGTTTCAAGAGGTAATTAAGTAAAGCCACTTTCAGTTATGAGAGTCCATCGACACCACAGGAGGCAGGATGGACTAGCTCACTGTCACCCTCACTCTGAGCCCACTGAGCAGGAATTCACTCCTGCTGCAGTCATTGGAGTGGTTTTGTCTTTCCTATGCTATTCTGTGTGTTTGTGCATGCAGTACTGGGTCGGACTCCAGTACGGCAAATAGCTGTTGGAGTCCCTCCTGGTCCAAATTAATACTGTGTTTTGTAGTGTGGTGTCAGGGAATTGGCTGTGGTTTAGTGGTAGTATAGGAGCTCTCCAAGTGGGCTTGTACTGAATGAGGTGTATGCAGTGCTAGATTTGTCTACATAACCTGCATTAGTTAAAGACTATCGATGTCTGTTATGCGGAGGAAAGGCGTGGCTGCTGTGGACTTCCCCTCTCAGCTGCAGAGGAAATCTCACACGGGGGGAGAGAGAGTTGCTTCAGTGCTGTGGCACTGATTGAGACGGTCATCACAAAATACCTTACCACATGGTCAAATTGCTCTTCCCATACCAGATCTTTATGCAGAACAATATCCATGCCCATCCAGATGTAGATTAAGTTGGGGGGGTTTAGTCTATTTCCAGCTTTTCATATATATATTTTTTGCTCTGGATCTGTCCGTCTGTAAACGGATTACCTACATAGCTGATGTCTTAATTAGTCAGTCAAACCTGTTCCTCGCCTGACTGAGAGAAGTGCTGGAGAAACCAGTCTGACGACACAAGGCATAGCCTAATCTCTATTCTTAGAACACACCACACACATTACTTCACAAGTTAAGCTACACCACCTCTACTTAACCCAGCACTGAACTCATTGTAACTCTACTTGCTAAGGCTTACTCTAAGCAGTCAATCCCAGAGCATCTTTACCGAACACTATCCCTCGTTGCTCGGCCTACTGACTCTTTACCCTCAAAAAACGACTTCTCTTTATCAGTCCTGCTCTTATACCGTTGCCACCCCAGCTAACCCTGCCTGGAAAAGTTGCTTAACTGCTTACTTCAATCCGAGTACAGAGGGAGAGTATAGGCTTGTAGTTCATTTAACGGAGTCTAATCCGACTGGCTTTCATTAACCTTGATGCTGCAGTAACTACAGTGATGGGTGAAGAAAGAGCAACAGGTTGATCTCTCAGGGAGAGTCTGTTCTGCTGTCTTTCTGTTCTCCCCCTCACCGGCTGCAGTGTAGTGGCCCGTGGCTATAACAAACACTGTGTGGGAGTGAGAGGGCTGTTTTTTTTTTTGGTCCATTACCTCATTGGGATGTTTGTTTGTTTAGCCTTTTGCCTGTCATGCTCTGTCTCACTGGTGCTCCTCTTAACCCTCTCCTGTCTGCCCCATCCTCATCTGTCTGTATGGACTCAAATACACTCTCTTTTATATACTCTGCCTCGTAACCCAAAGTAATGATACTGATGTTAGTTTGTTCAAGACCGCGGTCATGAACTGGCTCGGTGCGGAGTCATCTGATGTAGTTGATCATGACCTCTGCGAGGTTCTGTTTGAAACCGAGGTAATCCTATAGAGCTGGTTGGAGAGGGTGAGAAGACAAATTATTTTTAACACCGTAACCAACTCAAATCTTTTCTCTCACAACCCCAGAGTGGTTATGGCCCATGCAATAGCGGCTATTAAGTGTTGTCATAACCATCACCAACCTCTTTCTCTGTGGCTACCCATAATTCCCTGGGTCTTACTGTGAGCCACCTGAATCAGCTGTGACCTAGGTGGACTTGACCAACAGTTTTCCTCACAGGCCCATCCTACTACAGCGCCACCAAGCCCAGTTCCCAGTCTGCGAAGACAGCTGGCTGCGGCAGGAGTCTAAACCACAGCATTAGACCACATCCATTGCTAACCGTAACAGTAAGGAGCTTTGTTCTGTTACTTAATGAGCCTGTTGTCCTCTGTGGTAGGCAGTAAAAACAAGTCAATCAGAAGCACCTCCAGAAGGGCATGCATGCTTTTTACTGCCTTGATGTTGACATTAAAGAGAACACTAGTATTAGCTATTAGAACCATACCACTCCACTATCAATGTTATTGCCTAAGGTGGACTCTTCTGTGTGTGTGTGTGTGTGTATACAAGTTGGCACCCTGGTCTCTCGTGCAGTGTGGCCTTATAAGGTGTCCAGTGCCTGCTAGGTCTTGTCAGGATACTGACTGGGGTTTAGGTTTGTTTTTAGTATCTAGACGCCTTAGAGCAGAGAAGCACTATGCCCATGTAAGAACACACAGCGCTGTCTGGACTTTGGACCTTCAGGCACACACGGAGGATGACGCGTGTCTGCGATGACTGCATGATCCAGGGTGAAATGGAGAGGAAGCTGCAGTCATGTCCATTAAGAAATATGACTAAAATTCAGTTGTCGTTATCAACGAACTCTGAAGTCAGATCCTTCTACTTTCTAGGAGTTTAAACTTTGTGTGTGACGGTCACAGCCTTCAGCAGAAAGACTCTCTCTGGATCTGGGGAGAACATTCGTTACATAACTATGGGTTGGGCCTGGCGCACTTCTGTCCTCTGGATGAGTCGTCTCTGCTGTGGTGGACCCTTGCCTTGAGGGGGAGACCCAATAAGATACAGGGTGTGTGAGATGCATGACGGTTGTATGCGTGTGATTCCAGTGTTTCCCCTAGATTATCTTCCAAAATCAACTAGGGCAGGGCGATTCCAACTACTAAACACATATTTAAATGCAACATGCATCAATTTCAATGATTTTTACTGAGTTACAGTTCATATAAGGAAATCAGTCAATTGAAATGTATTCATTAGACCCTAATTTATGGATTTCACATGACTAGGCAGGGGCGCAGCCAATCAGAATGAGTTTTTCCCCACAAAGGGGTTTTATTCCAGGCAGAAATAATCCTCATCAGCTCTCCGGGTGGCTGATCTCAGATGATCCCGCAGGTGAAGAATTAAACATTTTATTTTTTGGGGTGTATTGCCTTTTTAACTAAGTCAGTGAAAAACATTCTTACTTACAATGACGGCCAAACCTGGATGACGCTGGGCCAATTATGCGGCGCCCTACGGGACTCCCAATCACGGCCGGATGTGATACAGCCTGAATTTGAACCAGGGACTGTAGTGATGCCTCTTGCACTGAGATGCAGTAGACCGCTGTGCCACACGGGAGCCCAAAGAAGCCGGATGTGGAAGTCCTGTGCTGGCACGGTTACACTTGGTCTGCGGTTGTGAGGCCGGTTTGACTTAATGCCAAATTCTCTAAAACAATGTTGGAGGCGGCTTATGGTAGAAAATTAACAAGCATTTCAGACAACAGCTCTGGTGGACATTCCTGCAGTCAGCATGCCATTTGCACACTCCCTCAAAAGGGAGACGTCTGTGGCATTGTTGTGACAACTGCACGTTTTAGTGGCCTTTTATTGCCCCAGCACCAGGTACACCTGTGTAATTATGCTGTTTTAATCAGCTCCTTGATATGCCACACCTGTCAGGTGGAAAGAAAGCAACGCATAACCACAAATGAAGCACTTTTCTTAATAGAAATTGTTGCCAAAAGTAATTAGGAAAGAAGTGACGTGAGTCAAGGTGCAACAAACATTGATGCTCACTTTTTGTTTTATTTAAACAAATTTTATAAGGTTCTAAAAGTAAATAGGTCGTTTTAAAATCATCTGAAAACGAAGCATCTCAATAAATAACAAAGAATGCAGTGTGTCGTTAGGGGTAATGCAAAATTCCAGTCTGAAGGAAGTATGCTTTGAATTAATTTCCCTCAGTCATTAGACATGTTTTTTGTCACACTCCCTTTTAATGGATCCTTGTCTGTATGAGGGAAATAGAAGGCACGTATCTGTTCCTTAGTCGTAGCTTTCAGAAATGTGGTCATAATATTTTGTAACTTAATCCGTTCAAACGCTAGACTCCATATGTAGAATCAACATGCCACACAGGCGCTAGAAACCACACTATAGACAACCACCATAGTGCTTGTCGTTCTGGAACTGAACGTCCGATATTGGCTAATTATTTATTATTATTTTAAAGATCTTTCATTAATGTTCACATTAATCAAAGGGCCAGTATAAAATAATAAACAGGCTAGATCTGGCCTGGGCCCCGCCAGTTGAATATCCCTTATCTAGGTCCTCCAAATGAAGGTCAGGACAACACTGGCAGGCCCAGGGCTGGAGGCCTGTCAGTGTGTGTGTGTGTGCTCTATGTCGATCTGTATCAGCTGATCTTACCAATCTCTTCAGGCCATAACACATGTAATAACACCACTTAACTCTCTCTGTTTCTGTCTATCAGGATGTGGAGCAGGAAAGGGAGTTACGGACTCATCTCAGCAGAGAGGAGATCAGACAGAAGGTCGAGCTGTACAACTCCTCCTCCAAGGACCACCTCAAAATGACCCTGGTAAGTGACTTCTAACCCCGACCCCATCCACTAACCCATAACCCAACTCCTCCATCAGACATTAGGCTACCTCGGTTTATCATCCCTTCTGACCTAGCTTCCCACTTTTGACCCCCCCATCCCTAAACTAACCTGTATGACCGTCAGGCTCTGATGGTTATCTCTGCCACGAGTGTGTGCATGGTTCTGCCAGCCTTCAGAGCTGAACTGTAAAGGCTCATTCAGCGCTCACGTGTTGTGCGTTATCTATCCCCTCCTGATCCACAAGAGATGTGACACAAACGTTTGCTTGCTGCATGTTTCCACCACATCTCTCCTTCCTCTGTTTACTAATGATAAGGATGATGATTGAACAGAAGCTCTGTTGTCCTGACCTCCCCTGTTATGTGGAAGAGGACCAGCTCTTTCTAACTGACTGCTCAGTGCTCACCAAGCTGCGGGCATGATGGTGGCACACAGCACATGTTCACCAGACTAGCTGTCTGGAACAGGCCTGTCTGAGAGAGATGTATCAGATGAATAACTCGCATACTTATTTCCTTCTGGGTCAAAGTTCGAAACCACTGTTCTTTGATTCACATTGATGTCCATCTAGTCCATGCGATCAGACCTGTCAGTCTCATCTAAAACATGCAGTCAGGCTGGCACTACTGCGGTCTTGTTGTCTTTAGAATGTCTTTGTTTGCTCCCACTTCTCGCCTCTCTTTGTGTCCCTGATCTGTCCATCTATCACAACCACAAGTCACTCTTTGTTCTCTTTCTCTATAGAAACATAACTCCGTGATGGTGCATTTTAGTAGTGGCAGTCAGCTGATTGATGCGTTTCATCTCTTCTCCTTTAATAACCTTCTCTCTCTTACCCTTCTAAACACCAGTGGTGGAAAAAGTACCCCATTGTCTTTTTTCTTTTCTTTTAAAAAAAACTTAAAGTGAAGATACTTTAATAGAAAATGAATCAAGTAAAAGTGAGTCATCCAGTAAAAGTCTAAAAGTATTTGGTTTTAAAGGTATGGATAATTCCTTATGTTAAGCAAACCACACGGTGCCATATTTTGTAAAAAATAAATAAAGAAGTAAGATAGCCAGAGGCGCACTACAGCACTCAGACATTTACAAACAAAGCATTTGTGTTGAGTGAGTCCGTCAGATCAGAGGCAGTAGGGATGACCAGGGATTTTCTCTTTAGATGTGCGTGAATTGGACCCTTTTCCTGTCTTGCTAAGCATTCAAATGTAGCGAGTACTTTTGGGCATAAGGGAAAATGTATGGAGTAAAAAGTACATTATTTGCTTTAAGAATGTAGTGAAGTAAAAGTTGTCAAAAATATAAATGGTAAAGTAACCCCCAAAAACAACTTAAGTAGTGCTTTAAAGTATTTTTACTTAAGTACCTTTATACCACTGTTAAACACGCTCTCTCGCACAGTGCTGTCATGTCCACAGGGGGATGGCATGTGAAGTAATGGGTTTAAAGATGAGCCCACAAATCTGGGCTCCATCTGGTAATTAATGTGAAGCTCCCACCCACCCCATCATCTGGTCATCTCTCACACAGACATGACCGAGCTTACTGTGTGCGAACATGAGTGCTTGTGTACCTGTTCTGTGTTGCCCTGCAGTATCCTAACCGGTCTCCCTCCCTCCCTGTAGAACCCCAGTGGTGTGTATACGGGGTTCATTAAGGTGCAGTTGGAGCTGAGGAGACCCGTCACAGTACGAGGGGGCCAGAGAGGAGAGGAAGCCTTCTACCTCCCCCAGGGGGCGATTAACACTCTTCACATCAGCTCCAACAACACCGTACGACAGGTGGGTCTCACACACACACACAGTTACGTACAACCTGCGTGCATTGATTTTGTAGAAAATGGCTATAATTATATATGAACACTGATGCTAATCTTTAATGTTTCCATCAGGTGATTCAGGCCCTGTTGACCAAGTTCACCGTAGCTGACAACCCTGCTAAATATGCCCTGTACAAACGCTGCCGCAGGGATGAGCAAGGTAAGTGTGTGTGTGTGGTCTGTCTTTCTGGCTATAGGGGACATTGTAGTTGGTTTGTCATGCTATAGATGCCAGTCTATGTTAGCTGGCTGGATAGCATGCATGCCAGAACTGGGCTGGTGTCTGAACATAGTGTGTGTCGGTATCTGTAGGGTTTAGGGTGTGTATTTCTAGACGCCTCGCCCTCATGTTGCTGAATGCCACAGGGCTGTCCACACACACACATTACTTTTCACCCCTGTGGCTGAAATACCCCCCCACCAGGGAAGGAACACACACACCGTGTACAGCAGCAGCTGTTCTCAACCAGCCAGCCTGTGGAGAGAAGTCCACAAAAGGTTTCAGTACAGTTTACAGTAGCAGCCGGTGTCTTGGTCTTCTGTTCCCCCCCGCTACTGTTCTTCCTATTTTAGGGCTCTGCTAGATAAGATGGAGAGGGCAACTCGCTGGTGAGGTTCAGCATGGACCTTCACCCGGCTCAGAGTCTGAGACCACCAGCAGACAAGCAAAGATGGATCAGTCCCTATACCACAGAGCAGGAGATAAACCCATCTTACTGAAGACTGGGTGGGGTTAGGGGTAGAGTAGTCGGGAATAGGAGTGCAGGTAGCTTATGGTTGTGAATAGGTCAGACTTCCAGCCGAGTTGCAGTGCCGACAATAGACAGACCGTGACAGACTGCACAATCTCACACTGTTGTGTAATCTGACAGCTCTTCATTATGTCAAGGGAAATGCGCACACCCGCTATCTCAGACCTCTAGGACAGCGTGACTCGGACGCTAGCTCTGACGTTATGCGTGTTTGCGGTATTTTCCCTTCGGTACATGAAGAGAGGAGGTCTGAGCCTGTTAATGTCTGTCTAGACAGTATATACTGTGGTGCAATTAAAAACACGAGGGGGGGGGCTTGTGTGTGCTGGGCTGTATGGGGCACGGTCTCAGTTCGTAATGGTTAGGATTTGAGGCGTCATAACTAGATCTGTGGTTACTGCGTGATCTATGAGGAATGGTAAATGTATGCACGTCTGTAACTTATGACCCATTCCGATGGTGTAAACTTAAAGCCCCTGCCTGCCGCAAGAAATGCCACGGTGATGTCTGAATCCGGCATGGAATGCGGGTCTCTCCCAGTCCTGCTGAGATGGACGGCTAAAGTACTGTACTACCATGGCACCATCTGTTACATAGCTGTGTAGAGCTAGTCCCTTTCAGCAGCTGTGTTTTTAATAGGAGAGCCTGTAGGCTTGGCCTAGCAGGCAGGCGGGAGCCCCTACTGTAGAGGGACAGGCTGAGAGCATGTAGTGGTGTGAGCTGCCGTCTCTGGATGTGGAGCATACAGGAGGATTTAGGGCTGCCTGGTGACTTGACTCGCATGAAAGACGTCGCCCTCTCTGATCTGACCGGGCCGCTTTCTGTGTGTGCTTTCCCCCATTGCATGTAGCCAAAACTAAAAGTGTTGTATTATTTTTTACTAAAGCTCTCATTAGTGTTTTTACAGCACATCACCCCCCCCCCAACATGACATTGAACCCTTCTGTAGAATAAACCCTAATAATCATGAATTATAACCACAGAATATTGTGTGTTTCCTCCTGTAGAGTACATGTGTAAGCTGTCGGAGGGAGAGCATCCGTTGTTCCTGCGTCTGCTAGCAGGTCCCAACACCGACACGCTGGGCTTTGTCCTGAGAGAACAGCAGACTGGCGAGGTCATGGTAAGACGCACACTGAACTCCCACCCACACACACACACTAAACACACTCATGCTCCCTGTATTAACCATACCTCTTTCCTCTTCCAGTGGGAAGCATTTTCCATCCCAGAGTTGAGTAACTTCCTAAGGATGCTGGAGAAGGAGGAGACTGAGCGGGTGTGTTCCGTGACACGTCGCTACGACAACTACAGACTCAAACTGCAGGAGGCCATGAGAGCAGCAGGGGGGCCGGGGTAACTACTGTCCCCGGAGGAGAGAGGGCTGGGAACCAGAATCCAGTCTGAGGGACACTGAGGGGGAAACTGGTCCAACCTGATTCAGAAACTGGAGAGAACTGGAATAAACTCTAGATTTTACCTGTGGACCCTATGTGCAATACACTAGATGGACACTAGAGGGCCTCTGTGGTTCCACTGCGTTCAGCCTGGACTTGTCATTAAGCACTCAAGAGACGAGCTCCATGTCTTTACTGAGTAGGCCGACACCCCTGTGTGCCATATCCACTCTTCTGTTCACTCTCTTTTGATCCTTCTAGTTATTGCCATTTTTTTAGTATTTTAGAATGACCTTTTTGAACACGTGAATTATTCAAACCCCCGAATATTTGAATCCATTTATTTTGCATTTTTATTTAATTGGTGGATACAAGGGTTTGTACATATTGTCGTTTTTAATTTGTGGGTGAAGCTTTGTTCTGTTTCTTTGCAGAATTTTTTTTATTGTGTTCTATGAAGGCGTGGTGTCAATCCAACCCCCAAAGGTCCGACTCGTGTGCTCACTGATTTCTCTCACAGGGGTTAATGCACAGAAAACATATCAGCAACATAAAGGCTAGACTGGTTTATCATGGAAAGGACACAGTATTAGATGGACAAGATGAAATCGAAACTAGAAAAGGCAAATGATGCAAACCAGAATAAGAGTGGTGTATTTAAACTGAAGGTTGTGATGGTCTTGAAAGGAGAAGCATATTTGGTGCAGTTTGTAGAGTCTGACAGTCACAAGCTGTTTGGGGTTTAGAGGTCAGGATGGAAGTGTGACCGCTTGTGACCAGACTGACAGTGGAGTTTGAGCTGACCGCTCACCTTTGACCTCTGGGCAGAGACTAGTTGTATCAGAGGAGAAGAGGTTAGCGCTGTGAGAATGGAAAGATTTTAGGAAGTTGACTAATGGTTTTAGAGGAAGTAGATAAGTAAGACTAAAAAAACAACAACAAATGAAATGGATGTGACAAACAAGAGTTTTTGGAGTTCCATGTTAAGAGATTTTCTATGCCCGAGAAAGTTCAGGTTCTCTTGGAGCCAGCGCCAGGCCAGTGGCCACAGATAACATGGTCAGGAATAGTAGCAAAGGACGGTGGCTATATTTCTGTTCCTCTGGTAGTCATTGAACATAGTTACATCTGCCCTAATCTGCTTCAGGGCTGGTAGGATAAAGTCAGTTTATTGTAGAGGCGACGTCACATGGCAATGTGTTCAATCTCCTAGACTAGGAGAAAGCGGCTAGAACCTGTTGCTTTGAAGTTCTCGCATTTTGCCTCCCTGTCTGTCTCTCTCAGTACTGTATTTACATCTCTACCAGGGTAGATTTTCTGGTAGTTACAGGTCATTTGAACAGAGACTGTACTTTGGAATTGATGGACAATCAATTGAATGGACAGAACAACTAGTGAGCGCATTTTGGGCCATCAACCCTCGGCACAGTATCAAAACACGCTGACCAAATGCAAGAATATATGTTGATTTGGCATGTTTAAAAGCCTTGTTGTTTATCTGCCAGTACTATATGACGTTTTTTCTGATGGTACTGCATTAGTTGCCATGTTTATCTCTATAGAAATAGTAGTGGTGTGGTTATATAGCCCCACCTTATGGATAAATGCTGTAACTGTGTCCTCTCGGTCTGCCTGTTGGTGATATGATGTGCTGTTGCTTATGTTTTCATGTTCTATAACCGAAGCTATTATAAAATGTTTGGATTTATTTTAGGTTTTGCCTGATGCTCCTAGAGGCCTCAAATTAAGGGAACATTTTATAGCTAGAGTTTATTATAAGGGGTTACACACCCAGAACGTAATTTACGTTTAAACACTGGGTTAATGGAATTAGATATGGTAAAATCTAACTTTTTTTTTTATCCTAAAGCCATTTTCTTTGCAAGCCTTGCTAGATGGTGTTGCAAAGCACAGTGTTACATTGACAGATACCACTGGCCCTGTGTTAGTTAGTTAGAGGTTTGCACATCTCAGCATCA
Source organism: Oncorhynchus masou masou (assembly GCF_036934945.1). Lineage (NCBI taxonomy): Eukaryota > Metazoa > Chordata > Actinopteri > Salmoniformes > Salmonidae > Oncorhynchus > Oncorhynchus masou. The sequence goes on from NC_088238.1 coordinate 32,458,982, forward strand.
GGGCTTTGAATCAGACAGGTTGATAATCTATCTACAGAGCTTCTATCGGACCAGTTTACGATCTACTGAAGCTTCTGGGCACTTTACCTTTTAATTCAGGGATTTTTCTTTTCCTTCTCCATTTATCAGATGCCAATCTTCCACTATTATAATTCTACACAATGTTTTATAATTAGGCCTTATTGAAATTAGTGGCTTTTATGAAAGATGTGTTTGTACAAGCTACTGTATGATTTGTTAGACTGTGAAAGTTGGTTTATCTTCAATTTGTATCATGGGCAGCGCTCTCTGGTTAGCTTTGTTAAGTGGGATGTAGGAGGATGACTGCTAAAGTAACCCATATAAATATACTATAAAGCATGCATCATCTACACCTATAGGTGTCTACTATGTGGCTCTTAGGAACCAGAGGCCAGTACTGTTGAACTTGGAAATGTATGAAAGTTTTTATAGATAAACATAAACTAGTTAGATGCATAACTGTTATTTGCCAAAGATTGCTAGCCCCCCTGTCTCTTCAGCTATGCCCTTGTAATGTTTGACACTGCAGTGCTGTATGCAGCGACTGTAAAATCTATACCTGGAATGATTCTGCTGACAGTGTTAGTGATGGTTCAGTACCAGGATGTGGATGAACACAGCAGCTGTGGGCTCAGCTTGGAGGAGACGGGATTGAACCGACATGTTATAATGAAAAAAATGTTGCTATATTCTATTTATATTATTGATGATGCAGATTTATTTTTGTAGGTAACTTTCTTTTTTTCTTTTTTTTTTGGATTGTTACCAAATGTGGCCTTCTCTAAAGGACTGAATTCATCTATTAAAGTTTTAAATTGTACAAAAAAAGGAAACATTGGTGAATCCAATGATCTGGCCACTGAATTAAAAATGCTGAACTAATAATGAGACCTGACTGCACTCCTATAGGCAGCTCCGAAAGGGGCAAACAGCAGTTGCTACGTAAGATGACGTCCTCGTCGATCTCCAGTACATAGCCATACTGGGGGTAGCTCATTAAGGTGTTGCAGTGGTACATCTGCATCAATAGGTGGGCAAGTCTGCGGTCGCCCAGGTGTATGTCACCTGCTCATAGATCTCCGGTTTCTACACCGGCATGTCTTTGCCTGTGTGCCTGGGGTCTCAATCTTCAGAGGGTCCCTGGAGTGAGCTTCTTCCTGTGGACTTCGGAGGCTACGCCAGTGTGAAGCAGCCTCTTCATCATCCCGCATATCTCTGTAGTCAGGTCCTTCGTGTAGGTGGCTTCCTCTGCGTCTGAATAGCATCTCGTTGATGTTATTGGGAGGGCTCTCTAGGGGCCGGGCTGGGGCAGCCCAGACAATCTTCCCCGCTATTGGATACATTCAATCACTTTCAAATTAATTTACAGAGCTATAGATGTTAAGACACCATCCATGAGATCAAAATTCTAGTTTAACCCTGTTTTGAGGTTATACACTTTTGTTTACATCAACCTTGTTTACAAACACTGGAGTAAAGCAAACTTATATTTGGGGTTCTTACGGGACAGTTAAAGGGCAATGCCAGCACTTTTCAACTTAATTTTAATTATTTACAGCACAATACCAAGGTTAACATATGCGAAAATGTGCTTTGTTGAGGGGGGGGGGGGGGTAATCTGGGATTTTGAAGTAGTGACCAGGGGAGCACAAAAATAGGTTTCCAGCCTGTTGAAGGTTTTTATTTATTTTTAATCCAACCCTGTCACAAAGAAGCTTTTAATTTTTTTTTTTTTAAACACATAATAGAAGCACGCCATTTACACATACAGTATGTAGACAGGTTTGGTGCTGCAGATGACTGAGGTTGAAAATTTGCGGAATTGCCCTTTAAACTAAACTCAGAAAGCATTTATAGGTGTATATTCTTCAAGAATCAATGGGTTCATATCAATTCATAAGTCCAAAAATGGATGTATGCAAAATTCAACAATTTCAAAGATTTTACTGACTTACAGTTCATATAAGAAAATCAGTCAATTGAAAAGAATTCATTAGTTTGGGCCTCCGTCTAGCTGATCCTGGGTGTAATCATTAGACCAACAGTTGAAAACGAGAGTTTCTATTAGACAAATTCAAGTTTGTTTATCCCCGTTTTCCCTTTGCTTCCGTTTAAGATATATATTTTTTCAACAGAATTGGCGGATTCAATACATCCCTGATCACGAGTTAACACTATTCACTTTCATAGTTGCATTCCTTCTCGCATCTCTTCTCACCTCTTCCCATTGCGTGTGGACTTCAATGCACAACACATCAGCTGTATGTGACCAGGCGAAAAAAAACTTTCCAAGCCAAACTGTTACACACAGCCTACATCACTATCACCATATTAGTCACCATATTAGCTAGTAATGTCAAAGTCAGCATAGCTAATAGAACTAAAGTGTTAGGGTTGTACAATGATGCACAATTACTACAGAGTGCTGTTGAGGCTACTGTAGACCTTTGCAAAACAGTGTTTTAATCAATTATTTGGTGACGCGATTATATTTAGTATAGTTATACCCAATAATAACTGCTTAATGTTTTACAATTCATGAAATTCACTGAGAAGGATGGTCCTCCCCTTCCTCCTCTGAGGAGCCTCCACTGATACAAAAGTATGTGGACATACCTTCAAATTAGTGGATTCGGCTATTTCAGCCACATCCGTTGCAGACAGGTGTATTAAATCGAGCACACAGCTGTGCAATCTCCATAAACAAACATTGGTAGTAGAATGGCCTTACTGAAGAGCTCAATCAAATCAAATTTATTTATATAGCTCTTCGTACATCAGCTGATATCGCAAAGTGCTGTACAGAAACCCAGCCTGAAACTCCAAACAGCAAGCAATGCAGGTGTAGAAGCACGGTGGCTAGGAAAAACACCCAAGAAAGGCCAAAACCTAGGAAGAAACCTAGAGAGGAACCAGGCTATGTGGGGTGGCCAGTCCTCTTCTGGCTGTGCCGGGTGGAGATTATAATAGAACATGGCCAAGATGTTCAAATGTTCATAAATGACCAGCATGGTCGAATAATAATAAGGCAGAACAGTTGAAACTGGAGCAGCAGCACGGTCAGGTGGACTGGGGACAGCAAGGAGTCATCATGTCAGGTAGTCCTGGGGCATGGTCCAAGGGCTCAGGTCAGTTGAAACTGGAGCAGCAGCATGGCCAGGTGGACTGGGGACAGCAAGGAGTCATCATGTCAGGTAGTCCTGGGGCATGGTCCTAGGGCTCAGGTCCTCCGAGAGAGAGAAAGAAAGAAGGAGAGAATTAGAGAACGCACACTTAGATTCACACAGGACACCGAATAGGACAGGAAGTACTCCAGATATAACAAACTGACCCTATTCCCCCGACACATAAACTACTGCAGCATAAATACTGGAGGCTGAGACAGGAGGGGTCAGGAGACACTGTGGCCCCATCTGAGGACACCCCCGGACAGGGCCAAACAGGAAGGATATAACCCCACCCACTTTGCCAAAGCACAGCCCCCACACCACTAGAGGGATATCTTCAACCACCAACTTACCATCCTGAGACAAGGCCGAGTATAGCCCACAAAGATCTCCGCCATGGCACAACCCAAGGGGGTCGCCAACCCAGACAGGATGACCACATCAGTGAATCAACCCACTCAGGTGACGCACCCCTTCCAGGGACGGCATGAGAGAGCCCCAGTAAGCCAGTGACTCAGCCCCTGTAATAGGGTTAGAGGCAGAGAATCCCAGTGGAAAGAGGGGAACCGGCCAGGCAGAGACAGCAAGGGCGGTTCGTTGCTCCAGAGCCTTTCCGTTCACCTTTCCACTCCTGGGCCAGACCACACTCAATCATTTGACCCACTGAAGAGATGAGTCTTCAGTAAAGACTTAAAGGTTGAGACCGAGTTTGCGTCTCTGACATGGGTAGGCAGACTGTTCCATAAAAATGGAGCTCTATAGGAGAAAGCCCTGCCTCCAGCTGTTTGCTTAGAAATTCTAGGGACAATTAGGAGGCCTGCGTCTTGTGACCGTAGCGTACGTGTAGGTATGTACGGCAGGACCAAATCAGAGAGATAGGTAGGAGCAAGCCCATGTAATGCTTTGTAGGTTAGCAGTAAAACCTTAAAATCAGCCCTTGCTTTGACAGGAAGCCAGTGTAGAGAGGCTAACACTGGAGTAATATGATCAAATTTTTTGGTTCTACTCAGGATTCTAGCAGCCGTATTTAGCACTAACTGAAGTTTATTTAGTGCTTTATCCGGGTAGCCGGAAAGTAGAGCATTGCAGTAGTATAACCAAGAAGTGACAAAAGCATGGATAATTGTTCTGCATCATTTTTGGACAGAAAGTTTCTGATTTTTGCAATGTTACGTAGATGGAAAAAAGCTGTCCTTGAAATGGTCTTTATGTTCTTCAAAAGAGAGATCAGGGTCCAGCGTAACGCCGAGGTCCTTCACAGTTTTATTTGAGACAACTGTACAACCATTAAGATTAATTGTCAGATTCAACAGAAGATCTCTTTGTTTCTTGGGACCTAGAACAAGCATCTCTGTTTTGTCCGAGTTTAAAAGTAGAAAGTTTGCAGCCATCCACTTCCTTATTTCTGAAACACATGCTTCGAGCAAGGGCAATTTTGGGGCTTCACCATGTTTCATTGAAATGTACAGCTGTGTGTCATCCGCATAGCAGTGAAAGTTAACATTATGTTTTCGAATAACATCCCCAAGAGGTAAAATATATAGTGAAAATAATAGTGGTCCTAAAACGGAACCTTGAGGAACACCGAAATTTACAGTTGATTTGTCAGAGGACAAACCATTCACAGAGACAAACATATCTTTCCGACAGATAAGATCTAAACCAGGCCAGAACTTGTCCGTGTAGACCAATTTGGGTTTCCAATCTCTCCAAAAGAATGTGGTGATCGATGGTATCAAAAGCAGCACTAAGGTCTAGGAGCACGAGGACAGATGCAGAGCCTCGGTGCGATGCCTTTAAAATGTCAATGACTTTCAACGTGGCACCGTCATATGATGCCATCTTTCCAACAAGTCAGTTCGTCAAATTTCTGCCCTGCTAGAGTTGCATCGGTCAACTATAAGTGCTGTTATTGTGAAGTAGAAACATCTAGGAGTAACAACGGCTTAGCCGCGAAATGGAAGGCCACACAAGCTCACAGAATGGAACCGGCGAGTGCTGAAGCGCGTAGTGCATTAAAATCGTCTGTCCTCGGTTGCAACACTCACTACTGCGTTGCAAACTGCCTCATTGGGAGCTTCATGAAATGGGTTTCCATGGCCGAGCAGCCGCACGCAAGCCTAAGATCACTGTGCATAATGCCAAGCGTCGGCTGGAGTGGTGTAAAGCTCGCCGCTATTGGACTCTGGAGCAGTGGAAATGCGTTCACTGGAGTGATGACTCACGCTTCACCATCTGGCAGTCTGACGAACAAATCTGGGTCTGGTGGATGACAGGAGAATGCTATCTTCCCTAATTCATAGTGCCAACTGTAAAGTTTGGCGGAGGAGGAATAATGGGCTGGGGCAGTGTTTCATGGTTTGGGCTAGGCCCCTTAGGTTCAGTGAAGGGAAATTTTGAAGCTTCAGCATACAATGACATTTGGCGAAGGCTCTTTCCTGTTTCAGCATAACAATGACCCCATGCACAAAGCGAGGTCCATAAAGAAATGGTTTGTTGAGATTGGTGTAGAAGAACTTGACTGGCCTGCACAGAGCCCTGACCTCAACCCCATCAAACACCTTTGTGTTGAATTGGAACACCGACTGTAAGCCAGGCCTAATCGGCCAACATCAGTGCCCGACCTCACTAATGCTCTTGTGGCTGAAGGGAAGCAAGTCCCTTCAGTAATGTTCCAACATCTAGTGGAAAGACTTCCCAGAAGAGTGGAGGCTGTTATAGCAGCAAAGGGGGGACCAATTTCATATCACTGCCCGTGATTTTGGAATGAGATGGTCGGTGAGCAGGTGTCCACATACTTTTGGTCATGTAGTGTGTATATAGGTGAAATTAATAATTCCTTTTGATGTTAATACTATGTAAAGCATCTAATCATGTTGCAATATGATTATGAAATAATAGCCTAATATAGACCTATTCAACCACAGTTGAGGAAAAAGTCAGTGGTTGTATTCGCTAAAAGTTTTTATAAAAATTGTAAATTTCAGTACCCCTCAGAAGGATTGCAGTTGGACAAACATAGATAGGCCAACAGGTAAACATTTTCATACTTGTAAAAATGTCAAGAATAGACGACTCAATGTTGTTGCTAGCAAATCACGCGACTAGTTATCAAAACTCAAGTTGAGCATTCCTCAGCTAGGCCTACATAACCTGTTTCAGGCCTTCATGACATTACCCTGAAGAAGCTACAGTGATGACGAAACATTGGTGTTTTACCCAATACATTCGTGAGAGCTTACATATAGTGTGCGACTCTCTTTATTTTGATTTTGATAGCCTAATTTAAAGAATTTCCCATCAAACTAGCTACTTTACACCGTTTGGATCTATCCTCCCTCCCCTGCTTCTCTGTACCCACACGAGTGTGCACACTGCACTCTTCCAGCGGTCAGAAGTTATTTTGAATGTTTGTTCGTAGGTCTGAGAGTAGAGTAGTACTTACTTATTGATTCCAACTTGGTAAATAGTTTTGTCACTCGTTATCATTAATGAATTACAGAGACAAGTATGTATGAATGACAAACACATGATGAAAAAAAACACAGAGGCAGATGTCCATATCAGAATAAACTATAAACAATCACAGGTAAAGACTGGTTAGCGTTTAGGCATTAACTCCTCAATCTTAAGGTTAGGCATAACTCAGAAGGGTTAAGGTTTGGGATAGGCTTAAAACAAAATTCTCTGAAACAGAAATCTCTAAAACAACTTCTATGGCTGGATTGATTGATGTTTACGCCCATGCCATGCCAGTCCACAATGCCCTAGCAAAACCTATTTGAAGATAACATCGCACACTGTTGCCCCTAGTGGCTGGTTTCCACGTCATTTCCTGATGTAGTCAGACATGGATGGACGTTGAATACTGACTTGTACTATGGGTCACCTGGCTAAATTAGCTATGAATGTAAGAAATGTAAGTCAAGTTAATTTGACATTTTTTTTGCTATGATCACCCCCCAATGCCCTCTCTTTGAGAAGTAGGCTATAAGCTTGCTTTCAGTGGGATGAGTGTATTTTGCAGAAAATAAAGGCTAATAATATACAGTACACTCTTGGCATTTTCTCAACCAGCTTCACCTAGAATGCTTTTCAAACAGTCTTGAAGGAGTAACCACAATGCTTAGGACTTGTTGGCTGCTTTTCCTTCATTCTGCCGTCCAAGTCATCTCACTTGGGTTGAGTTCGGGTGATTGTGGAGGCCAGGTCATCTAATGCAGAACTCCATTACTCTCATTTTTGGTCAAATAGCTCTTATACAGCCTGGAGGTGTGTTGGGTCACTGTCCTGTTGAAAAACAAATGATAGTCCCCCTAAGTGCAAACCAGATGGGATGGTGTATTGCTGCAGAATGCTGTGGTAGCCATGCTGGTTAAGTGTGCCTTGAATTCGAAGTAAATCCATGACAGTCACCAAAAAAGCACCATCACACCTCTTCTTCCATGCTTCAAGGTGGGAACCACACATGGGGAGATCATCCGTTCACGTACTCTGCATCTCACAAAGACACAGCGGTTGGAACCAAAAATCTCAAATTTGGACTCCTCAGACCAAAGGACAAATTTCCACCTTTCTGTTACTTGAACTCTGTAAAGCATTTATTTGGGTGGTAATTCTAATGAACTTATCTTCTGCAGCAGAGGTAACTCTGGGTCTTCCTTTCCTGTGGTGGTCCTCATGAGAGCCAGTTTCATCATAGCGCTTGATGGTTTTTGCGACTGCACTTGAAGAAACTTAAAAGTTCTTGAAATTTTCCGAATTGACTGACCTTCATGTCTTAAAGTAACGATGACCTGCCCTTTCGCTATGCTTATTTGAGCTGTTCTTGCCATAATATGGACTTGGTCTTTTACCCAACAGGGCGGTCTTCTGTATACCACCCCACCTTGTCACAACACAACTGAATGGCTCATTAAGAAGGAAAGAAATTCTGCAAATTAACTTTCAATAAGGCACACCTGTTAATTGAAATGCATTCCAGGTGACTATCTCTTGAAGCTGGTTGAAAGAATGCCAAGAGATAGCAAATAGTGGCTAATTTGAAGAATCTGAAATGTAAAATATATTTTGATTTGTTTAACACTTTTTTGGTTACTACATGTTATTTTATAGTTTTGACTGTAGAAAATAGTTAAAAAAAATAAAGAAAACACTTGAATGAGTAGGTGTGTCAACTTTTGACTGGTACTGTGTATGTTAAATGTTGACTTCAGGAGCATTAGATAATTATCTATGAATGTAAGACGTTTCAGTCAATTCTTTTTTTTATGGGGGCACTTTGAGCACCTGCCCCTCTTCTGTACATGGCCCTGCTCATATGGTTCCAGAGTTGTATCTGAATATAAAGCTGGAATTCTGACCAACAGGGTTGCTCTCTGTATCGCCAGTCTGGTGGACTTTGGAGAAAACGTTCCTCTCATCCAAACTAACTATCACTGTGTATCAGGGAATGTCAAAAAAATAGCCCTCTTTTTCTCCCAAACTGCACAACAGATCTCAAATTGAATGAAGGCCACCTTACAAAGCCTTTATCAACTACTTAAGCAAAAGAAATGTAAGCAATGGTAACTAAGGATTCTGATGATAAGAAAACAGGACAGGTCAACACTCATTTCCTCTCCGACCAATTTACAGCATGTGACATTTTAAATGTTCAAATACATCCAACCTCAGTAAGATCAACCTCCTCCAAATAGTGTGCGCATAACCATATAGACCTGCTGCAAAATTAGGCTACAGAGAGCGAGAGAGAGACTATGCTCTTGCACTTTCCCACAATATCCGTTTTAACTTAGTAATCAATCATTACTTTCAATACAATACCATGATAGATTAATTGATTATTCAAATTACATTGTAACATAATTACATATTTGTTCACCTTTGAGTGTCGCCCACGGTTTTATTTCATTTTACTGACGGTAGAGGGCCCTAGTGTCCTCCGCTTCCGTCTGCAACAGATGCAACGGTATGCAGCACGCCAATGTGTTATCAAAAGCTCAAGTTCAGCAGCGCCACTCCGTGTCTTGCAGCTGACCATCGTTTGGAGATACCTTGACAGTGCTTGTGGTTGACCACCGTTCAGACTGCTTTGATCAGAGGACAAGTAGCGGTGTCCACCTTGCACTCCTCTCTTCGGAACCCTAGGTCCGAATCTGTTGGATTCGAGTCAAGATATCGCCTCTCCTTGTTACAGACTGTAGAAACATTGATTAACTTTTGTTCCTCCATCGCAGCTGCTTTCAGAACAAGGATTGTTTTACATTGACCAACCGTTTGGTGAGTCAACCTTTTATTATGAGATGAAGATTTCTTGTTTCCGTATGGAATGACGTTGGTGTCCAAAAGTAACCTAACTGAAGTCACCTGGTTGTTCATAGGGCTACAACTGTAAAAACGACTTAGTTAGTCAGCTTAGTTTTATTTTATTTCACATGTATTTCTCATTATTTTTCTAAAGTTATTATGCAGTCTCCCTTTCTATTTCCACATACGTGTTGGTTCCACGTCAATAGCATGTCAATGTCAACTGTAGACTAATGATGTGACACATCTCCTACCTACCTGTTGCCAACAACTATGATATATTTTCTACGTTTCATATTGAACAGGAACAAATAATTAAAGCACACTCTTGTCACATGCGGCAGCCTAGTGGTTAGTATGTTGGGTTTGTAACCCACCGAAAGGTAGCTGGTTCGAATACCCGAGCCGACAAAAGTGAAAATCTGTCGCTGTGCCCGTTGGGCAAGGCACTTGACCCTAAATTTGATCCAGGGGCGCCATACTACTCTGGCTGACCCTGTTAAACACATTTCACTGCACCGATCTGGTGTATGTGACATAAAACATCTATATACTAAAGAAAGGGCAATAGACATTTGAACAAATGCATCCCATTGTATTATCACATGCAAATACAACTGTATTTATATCATATCTGTAGGTCTATTAAAATGCTCAAGGAAAGACATTTCATGAGAGCAACATTAAATGAAGATATACATTGTTTTTTCATACTATAAAAACAAACAATGGAGAACTTTGTTTTGGTAAGGCAATACAGTTGTAGTAAGCCCAATAAGGTATTCATAGTCATAAAAAAATGGGTATATCATTAATTGAAACAACTAGAAATGTTACATACTCTGGCTGTATTGTACAAGATGGTCTAATATGTCAGTTACCCCCATCGCCTGTGCAAGCCAAGCAGTGAGAATTATCACATTGCTGCTCATTTCGCATTCATGCCATCTAAGACTTGAGCTGGCTGTGTGGAGTGTTGTGTAACAGATCTGATCTTCTCAGAGCGCACACACACACACACACACTCTCTCTCTCAGAGCAGAGTTCAACACAGGTTTGGCGGGAGGACTGCCAAAAGGCAGCTACTGCTCAATGTGACAGAATTAAATAATGGCATTTTACATTGTGAGATCTTTCAATGTGTATCCCATGATGTGTCCTTCAGCTTTCCATCTGGAAAAATTGGAATGTTATATTATTCAGGCAGGGTGCAGCCTACTGAAATACACACAATTAGCGTTTAACCTTTTCAACAACTTCAACAGAAATTGAACATCGAATTACATCTTTGCTAATGTCATTTGCCACATTGACTCTGATAAACAGTGCATTTATGAACAGTGCACACATCAGACAGGCTTTTAGTGTCCCTTTGGAAAAGCTGTGGTTTTTGGAGGTCTTTCTTTAGCGTGTGGTGCACTATGCTCAAAGCACTCACTCAGGTCTCCACCCAGGGTTTGGAAGCATTCAGCCTGTAATCTGTCTACTGAAGTAACTACGACACACACCACATTCACTGCTGACTCAACGTAAAATGGCATGGGCACCGAGCTCTGGCTTTGGTGTGGAAAGAAAAATAAATGTGCTTATTTTGAATATTTAGACAAGGTCTCAAGTGTACAGCCCTCAGGTGAAATGCCAGCACATTTAATTTTCCTCACCCTCGCTTTTAACAGACTTTGATGGTATTTTCTTAAGCGATGGATCTTAAGGTAGTGTCGAACACAATTTTACAGAGGCATTGCACCTATCGCCCATATCTTCCCTCCACTCCCAGCTCTCTCTTCTCCTTATCGTTCTCTCTCATACACCACCATACAGTTTGCTCTGATCTCACTTTCGCCCAAGGCTCTTTACGGCAGGATTCGTTATTCTTTTTAAACTCCAGATGTGTTCAATTTGTCACCAAGTCTCCCCCGGCCTCTTTTCCCACCTGACCACTTAGCAGCCACTTAACGCAATCCATCACAGGCCTTATTGAGGCTATTCATCTGGCCTCCCCTTTAGGAGACGTCATTGGATTACAGATAGGATAGTGTGGGCCGTGGGGGAACCTGTGGTACACGAAGTTGAGCCAATAAATGGCCAAGGGCCAGGGAAGTGACACTGACGTTAGCAGGGCGAGGGAGTTAAGTGATGGATTCCTCCTCCCCTTCTCCTCGGGTCTATTTGACCAAGGTGGGTGGGTGCTCAGAAGATGCTATCCTCACAGATGGGGAATGTTGTTTAAATGTTGTTGTTACGTTCCAATACGTGTGTCCCCAAACTGAGACAGACGTTGGCGCCAAACGGATAGACCGGGATGTTCCCGTCTAGAACCTTCAACTTCCCTTGGCAGAAGAGAGAAAGTTGTGAGATAGATGATGCTCATTCCTCACACAGCTCCGGAGAGAGAGACAGGGCTTGGCACTGCAGCCCCTAGTGCAGCAGCATAGAGCTGTATAACCCAGAGTGGTGGTGTGGCCTCAGACAGAGGTCTCCTGGCTCTCTGTTTATTGGGTCTGGATGGGGAAATGGAGGGATAGATGATGGGAGGGATGGAGAGGATGACCTCAGCGATGTTGACTGAGACACTCGTTTGCCACTCGAGCACCTTCGGCAGGCTAGGACAGGGCACAGATGGTGCACAATCATACCATATAAGGGCTCAATTTGAGAGGGAAGGCTAGGAGAGTGCTGTGTGACTGTACACAACAAGTCAGTGAGGGAGTGAGTGGTATTGAGGGATGGCTGTCGATGGCACCCGTGCCAGGATCTGAGAGAGATTGCGATTGGCTAATGGGAGGTGATTCAACACACTTCTTGATCTCAGCCAACCTGGTGTCAAATAAACAATGGCTGTGTCTCAAATGGAACTGCATTCCATATATAGTGTACAGGGCCCATACACTGTAGTCAAAAGTGGCTCTCTATGTATGGAATAGGGTGCCATTTGCAACGCAGACAATTTCAATCTGTATATATGGTGTACTGAGCAGCAACCATTTTCTAAATGGGGGGGGGGAACATAGTGCTAGAACATCATTTGGGGCTGCCAGCCCAGGACTTAGACATACGTTTGCACTATGTGATAATTAAAGTGTTTTATTTCTCTAGTGTGCATTCATTTCCTGTCATTCCCCGTCAAAAGGTGTTCCCCGTCAAAAGGTGAAGCAATGCACTGTGTGTGATGTTTCGAGTTTATTTCTGTCCGTTTTCTTCAGCGCTAGCAACAACACAGCCTGGCTGGTTTCTAGCTAAAGAGATTAGTGCAGAATTGACTGCTATTTAGAGCACTGAAACATTTGCTTTATTTCTGAATGAATAATTCAGAAGACTGCCCTCCCACATATGCTCTCCCTCCCACACCAGCTCAGATACTAATGCAGCTGCTAACAGCCTTCCACGGAAGAAAAAGGAGTATGTGACTCATATCAGTGGTGATGCTGTTGCCCGCGGTAACGCTTCTGCAGATGGGTCTCATCCATCACTTCAGTAGGTGTGTGTCTGTGTGTGTCAGGGCTAAGCCATTGATAAACAGGAGCCACAGTACCCTGACACATCCACAGCTTCTCGGAGAGATTCACTTTGCCTCACCCTCCCCAGTGATATGGAGCTCGTTCATATAATAAAAGACTATCAGAATGAGGATAACCAGAAATACCTGCAGCCACCTGTTCCCTTGAGCCAAAATGGCTTCCAGCACATTGAGGGTATATTAATTAGCACACCATTGACAGCCATTTCACAGCCTCAAAATAAATTACACCTGGGTTCTCAATACAAAGAAAGCTATAGAGAACACAACACTTACACATATTATATATTTCTTTAATGCATTAGACATAAAAAAAAATCTCAGATCCAGACCTCATCCCACATAAACCAGATGACCTCGAATCGCGTGCCTTTTCCATTTTTACGACTCACTGCCTTGGAAATTGTATATCAAAGGCTTCTCGCCTGTCATTTCACATTGCTTCAGATCCCAGCAGGAAATACATCTAAGTTCATTTGTGACAAGCTGTTTCATATTAAAGCCTTAATCCCGTATTTGATGGTTTGCTTTCCCAGACATCCCAGCTCCCGTGTCTGGAACTGAGGATGGGTGGCTGAACCCGGAACCCGCTGTGTGATCTATCGGCTTTGATTGGTCCGTTCTGGTTCCGGTCGCTACCTGCTGCCATGGCGAAGAGTCCCGAGATGAAGCTGGCCGTTTTCGGTAGAGCAGGAGTGGGTAAATCAGGTAGGAGGACCACTGACTGACTGCCTGTCTGTCTTTCCATGTTTGTGTATTTCCATGTTTGTCTTTCTATTTGTTAATCTATTGGAGTGAGTCGGTGAGATATATGGCTTGTGGCCTTATTTTTGTTAGAAGAGCAGTATTTGTTTTAGTTCCCACGTTTCAGTGACGATTACACAAACTATCTACTAAATCAACCGCTGATTGTTGTTCTGGTCTGAAGTGCCTTACTTTACCCAAGTCAATTCAACACATTCTGAATCAGTTCAACACAAACTGTCAAAACTCTCCTGTATATCCTAATGCACATGTCAAACAGGGGTCACCATATTTAGTATGCTGTTTATTATGATATCTGCAGTAGCTAACAAGATAATGAAGAGCATATGTCTCTTGCACGGCACAATTGAAGACAGATTGCTCTCGATGGTGTTGGAAGATATTTATTTGAATGTTATCCATGTTTAAGAAGGCCATTATGTAACACTGATGTCTGTGAAGGTCAAATAAGGGACTGTTTTGGAAACTGCGGAAAGATGCCAAATGATTCCATGAAAACCCGTATAGAACCATATGTACTGTACAGCAGGTTGTTTTGCAATGAACATGTATTATTAACCACTAATAGGTCATGTGGAATAAGGATTACCGCTTCTATAAAAGGGAAGTACGTTTTACAGCCCAGCCCTGTATATTGCAAGACTTCACACACATTATCCTCCTGTGACAGCCAAACTCAACTGGCGGACCACGGTCCGGTTCCAGACCCAGTTAAGGGTCAATACGGACCGAAACATCATTTAGTTCTATAAAAGTCAATAATTTTTCGATGGCTTTAAAAAAACAAAACGTAATTCTTCCCACAACCAATGTGCCTAATATGCAGTGAGTCCGTAGCCCTTGTGAAAAGTGCCAATGTTACATCGGATCGATATTACCATTGTCGTATCTCCTAAACACTGGGTTGAGAACAAACTAGATTAACCAACTCAAATCCCCTATGAGAGGTCCACCAAAGTTCATGTCGATTCCCTGACAGCCCAACAACATGCAATGGAGTATTCACTGACAATAGCCTGGGTTTTGGGAAAACACGAAAAAACATTTTCTGATGCTAAGATGGTAAAATAATAATGTGTGAAGTTGCTGACACCTTGCTTGAAGGTAACAAAATAATTAGCTTAGGGAAAGATCAGATCCCACTGTCAGATTCCACAGCAATGAGAACTGAAATATTAGCTGAAGATTTGACTTCACAACTTGATGAGGCTATTCAGAATGCACCATGCATTTCATTAGCTGTGGATGAATCAACAGAAAACATTGGTAATGCCCAGCTTCTGGTGTTTGTCAGATTGTATAATGAAGCAAAGAAGAATTTCTGTGAGGAGCTGTTGGGCTTAACAAATCCAGAAGCACCCGCGCGGGGAGATGATACCCATGAGACCTTCAAATGGATGCTGACAAAAAGGGGGATAGATCTGAAGTCCGTGGTCTCCATAACAACAGATGGCGCTCCAGCCTTGATAGGAAAAGAGAGGGGTGGCTGGTTGTACGTTTTGAAAGAGGACCACCCTAAACCTGACGACATACCATTGCATCACCCATCAATCTGTCCTGTGTGCCAGTCTGGGAAAAGAGTGATTCTATAAGGTCATGACAACGATGATGAACTTTTTGAGAGCAACATCATCCCTATAACACCGCCTGCTACGAGGCTTTCTGACAGAGACCAATGCCATTTGTATTACTTACTATGGCTCAGCAAAGGCAGGGTTTTGGAATGCTTTTGGGCCATTCGGGAGGAAATGCAAGCTTTCTTATTAGAGCAAAAGAGTGAGAAGGCAACTCGGTTATCTGAGTTTTTGGAAGATGAGAAGACGGTGACGGGGACTGCTGACCAGTTGCATTTTTGACAGACATTACATCACACCTTAACAATGTTACGCTGCAGGGACGGGACAAAAGTGTGTGATCTAACAGCTGTCCGGGCTTTCCAGAGGAAATTTGAGCTTTTCCAGAATGATCTCCAGGGAGAACTTGTCCACTTCCTCAATCTTCTGGTGCAAATGCAGGGAGACTAAGATGTTCCCAACCATGTTGATTTCATCCAGAAGCTAATGGATAACTTCAAGGCTTGCTTTGATGACTTCACTGTTGGAAGAGAGCTACTGCTGCTCATCCAGAACCCCAAAATGGAGCTGATTGAGCTGCAAGAAAGTGTGGCTTTGAAGGAGCAGGCTTGTGATTGGGACCCTGTCACTTTCTGGGGAAAGACTGTGCCTGCAGTTGATGTCCTTGTTCTCAAAACAACTGGTACTACACATCCTGACCATGTTTGGCTCCACATACAGCTGTAAATCAGTCTTCTCCACAATGACTTTTCTTAAAAAAACAAATACCTCACCAGTGATCACCTGTACCAGTGTCTCAGAGTTGGTGTCACATAATTTGTGCCAAAGTTCAAAGCACTGGCAGGAGACGGTGCAATTTCTCTCGTTGATACAAGGTCAAGTCCCAGAGTGGCTTATACATGAATATTGCCCACAGTGACTTTCTGAGCATTCAGATTATTTTTGTTCAACTACATTTCTCCTTTGTTCTCCAGAAAACATGCCATCACTAACACAGTCTGCTGCCTACATACAGACTTGAAATCATTGGCCACTCTAACAAATGAATAACTAGTCACTTTATTAATGGCACTTTAATAATGATGTTTTCATATCTTGCATTACTCATCCCATATGTATATACTGTATTTTATACCATCTTGCCTATGACGCTCGGTCATTGCTCATCCGTATATTTATATGTACATTTTCGTATTCCATAGAGAAGTACAAGCATTTCACTACACTTGAATTTCTCTTTTAATGAGTCGGACGAGAGGGATTTCCTCCAGACACCCGAACAGGTCCTCTTCCCCGTCATTCGCAGGAGAAAAAGACGGAAGAGGTATCTCGGAAAGAGATTGGAGTGCCTTGTGAGGATCTGCCGACGAGTGGCTAATCTGCCTTTGTACATTGGCCAATAGTACAGATGGCAATCGCTGGATAATAAATTGGTCGAACTAAAAGCACGTATATCCTACCAACAGGACTTTAACTGTAATCTTATGTTTCACTAAGTCGTAGCTGAAGGGTGACATGAATAACATACAGCTGGCGGGTTATACACTGTATTGGCAGGATAGAACAGTAGCCTCTAGGTGGAGGTCTATGTATATTTGTAAACAGCTGGTGCACGATATCTAAGGAAGTCAAGGTTTTGCTCGCCTGAGGTATCTCATGATAAGCTGTAGACCACACTAGTTACCTAGAGTTTTTATCTGTATTTTTCATAGCTGTCTACATACCAACACAGATCGATGCTGGCACTAATACCGCACTCAGTAAGCTGTGTAAGGCCATAAGCAAACAGGAAAATGCTCATCCAGAGGCAGCGCTCCTAGTAGCCGAGGACTTCAATGCAGGGATACTTAAGTAGTTTTACCTAATTTCTACCAGCATGTTAAATGTGCAAGCAGAGGGGGCAAAAGATTCTAGACCACATTTACTCCACACACAGAGACATCTACGAAGCCAGCCCTCCATTTGGCAAATTTGACCATAATTCTATCCTCCGATTCCTGCTTACAAGCAAAAATTAAAGCAGGAAGCACCAGTGACGAGATAAATAAAAAAGTGGTCAGATGAAGCAGATGCTAAGCTACAGGACTGTTTTGCTAGCACAGACTGGAATAAGTTCCTGGATTACTCCGATGGCATTGAGGAGTACACCACATCAGTCACTGGATTTATCAATAAGTGAATCAATGATGTCGTCCCCACAGTGACTTACTTGCATACCCCAACCAGAAGCCATGGATTACAGGCAACATCCGTACTGAGCTAAGGGGTAGAGCTGCCACTTTCAAGGAGCGGGACTCCGACTCTTTTCTCTGTATACATCAATGATGTTGCTCTTGCTGCTGGTGACTCTCTGATCCACCTCTACGCAGACGACACCATTCTGTATACTTCTGTCCCTTCTTTGGACACTGTGTTAACTAACCTCCAGATGAGCTTCAATGCCATACAACTCTCCTTCCGTGGCCTCCAACTGCTCTTAAATGCAAGTAAAACTAAATGCATGCTCTTCAACTGCTCGCTGCCCACACCTGCCCGCCCGCCTGCCCAGCATCACTACTTAGGACGGTTCTGACATTTACAAAATAGCCCCCAACACTCTACTCAACAAATTGGATGCAGTCTCTCACAGTGCCATCCGTTTTGTCACCAAAGCCCCATATACTACCCACCATTGCGACCTGTATGCTCTCGTTGGCTGGCCCTTGCTTCATATTCGTCGCCAAACCCACTGGCTCCAGGAAATCTAAGTCTTTGCTAGTTAAAGCACCGCCTTATCTCAGCTCACTTGTCACCATAGCAGCACCCACCCGTAGCACGCGCTCCAGCAGGTATATTTCACTGGTCAATCCCAAAGCCAATTCCTCCTTCGGCCACCTTTCCTTCCAGTTCTCTGCTGCCAAATACTGGAACGAACTGCAAAAATCACTGAAGCTGGAGACTCATATCTCCATCACACTGTGCAGCAGGGTAGCCTAGTGGTTAGAGCGTTGGAATAGTAATCGAAAGGTTGCAAGTTCGAATCCCCGAGCTGACAAGGTACAAATCTGTCATTCTGCCCCTGAACAGGCAGTTAACCCACTGTTCCTAGGCCGTCATTGAAAATAAGAATTTG
The DNA here is from genome assembly GCF_036934945.1 of Oncorhynchus masou masou. NCBI lineage: Eukaryota > Metazoa > Chordata > Actinopteri > Salmoniformes > Salmonidae > Oncorhynchus > Oncorhynchus masou. The sequence goes on from NC_088238.1 coordinate 32,477,447, forward strand.
TTCTTAACTGACTTGCCTAGTAAAATAAAGGTTAAATAAATAAAAAAACTAGCTTTAAGCACCAGCTGTGAGAGCAGCTCATAGATCACTACACCTGTACATAGCCCATCTATAATTAGCCCATTCAACTACCTTATCCCCATACTGTTATCTATTTTGCTCATTTACACCCTAGAATCTCTACTTGTACACTCATCTTCTGCACATCTATCACTCCAGTGTGTAATTGCTATATTGTAATTATTTTGCCACTATGGCCTATTTATGGCCTTTTTTGCCTATTTTGCCACTGGCCTGCCTGGTTAAAAAAAATGTAATATTAAATAACCCGGAAGCTTATAAGAAATCCCGCTATTCCCTCTGACGAACCATCAAACAGGCAAAGCGTCAATACAGTACTAAGATCGAATCGTACTACACCAGCTCCGACACTCGTCTGATGTGGCAGGGCTTGCAAACTATTACAGATTACAAAGGGAAGCACAGCCGAGAGCTGCCCAGTGACACGAGCCTACCAGACGAGCTAAACTACTTCTATGCTCTCTTCGAGGCAAGTAACACTGAAACATGCATGAGAGCATCAGCTGAAGACTGTGTGATCATGCAGTCATTGATGTACTGGGCCATACTCCCAGTACATCACTGGGGCCAAGCTTCCTGCCATCCAGGACCTCTATACCAGGCGGTGTCAAAGGAAGGCCCTAAAAATTGTCAGACTCCAGCCACCCTAGTCAAAGACTGTTCTCTTTGCTACCGCACGTCAAGCGGTGCCGGAGCGCCAAGTCTTGGTCCAAGAGGCTTCTCAACAGCTTCTACCCCCAAGCCATAAGACTACTGAACATCAAATCAACTGGCTACCTAGACTATATGCATCCCCCCCCTCTTTTACGCTGCTGCTACTCTCTTATTATCTATGCATAAGTCACTGTAATAACTCTACCCATGTATATATTACCTTGACTAACCTGTGCCCCCGCACATTGACTCTGTACCGGTACCACCTGTATATAGCCTCGCTATTGTTATTTTACTGCTGCTCTTTAATTATTAGTTTCTTTTCTTTTCTTAATGCATTGTTATTTAAGGGCTTGTAAGTAAGAATTTCACTTCTGATCATGTTTGACTTTCTCAGAAACAAATATTCAAAACCACATGACTTTCAACACATTACTCCTAATAAATGAGAGAGATGTACTACTCTCCAGCACAGACTGTACTGATAAAAGTCTGAGGAAAAGGAGTGAGGAGATGTTTAGGCTAGCAGCTTTGGGATGTATCAGGCACCAGTTTGTGAAACAATTTCCCTTGACTCCATCTACACTTGAAAGAAAATGGAGGTACGATCAAGTGTAATGTATTACATAAATAAAGCGAATTGGATGGAAAATTGTGAAAAAATGCACAAAATTGTTCTTGAATCTACCAAAAATAATTTAGAGTTTACCAAATTATATTTTGAGAGGAAGCAAAACGTTTAAAATATACAGAAATACCTGTGTGAAGGCCAACTTACAGAAGAGGATCTTTTTGAGGCAATAAAATCTTTTCAGTCTGGAAAAACACCAGGGCTTGACGGTATACCAGTAGAAGTATATCAGACCTTTTTGATGTACTCAAAGATCCAGTATTGGCATGTTTTACTCTTATACAAATGGTAGACTTTCAGGTACCAAGGTAACAAGAAGTTCTGATTTCATTACTACTAAAACATGACCCAGGTGGTAAGTATAAAGATCCAGTACATTTAAAAAACTGGATGCCACTATAACACTTCAATGTTATGATGTGAAAATCCTGGTGAAATGCATAGAATAAAAAGGTTTTACCAGATGATGTTCATCCTGATCAGACAGTTTTTTTTACATGGACGATATATTGGAGATAATACACAACAATTACTTGAAACAAGTGAACATTATGAAACATCGAAGATACCAGGCCTGGTCTTCATAGCAGATTTTGAAAAGGCGTTTGATAAAGTACAACTAGAATGGGCCAAAATTCACCCAACTTATTGTGGGAAGCTTGTGGAAGGCTACCTGAAACGTTTGACCCAAGTTAAACAATTTAAAGGCAATGCTATCAAATACTAATTGAGTGTATGTACACTTCTGACCCACTGGGAATGTGATGAAAGAAATAAAAGCTGAAATAAATAATTCTCTCTACTATTATTCTGACATTTCACATTCTTAAAATAGTGGTGATCCTAACTGACCTAAGACGGGGAATATTTACTAGGATTACAGGAATTGTGAAAAACTGAGTTTTAAATGTATTTGGCTAAGGTATATGTTAACTTCTGTATATGTAGCAAAAAGAAAAGCGACAATAAAAATGTCCTTCAAAGAGGGTTAATAATAAAAAGTAAAACAACTTGAAAGAAGAGGTCCAACGTATCAGTATGGTTCTCAAAGGTTCAGCTTTGCAAATCTGAGACTGACGTCTTTGACCAAAGAGAGCGAATGGCAGCTGAAAATTGTTGACAGCCGCCTCCAACGTCAATTACAAGAGAAAGTTACCACCGAGTGAAATGAGTATGACGAAACATTGGCACTTGGCTAAAGCTAAGTGCTTTTTCTAATTTTCTGAACAATTCTGCAGAATCCGATGTCAATTATACCCAGCTATGAACCCAACTTAGCAAGTAGAGGAAGATATACTGTGCATGTTGTGTTTTTCAACCATATAGGCTTACTTGCATTCAGCAAGTCCGGGGTTATCAGTGGATGAGGAGAGAGTTTGAGTCAGAGAGAAGGTGGGTGTGATTGCTTTCTGAGAATTTATCGGTAGCCTGGTTAACCTGACAGAACCACTGTAGTGTTTCCCGGAAGCTAAGACCCGGAGATTAATTGCAAATTGACACTTGCATTAAGGATTTTAGGGTTTGAGTAGAAAGTGCAGTAGCCCATTACTCTTCTGACAACCCACACTGAGCCACACACATGCATGCACGGACGCACTTGTAGACTCTGCCCTAATTTATGTGCTCTCTGTCACCTGGAGCTGCATGTCAAATGGTGCAGGAACACAAGGAAAACACAAAAGGACAATGCCCAAGGACAAGTAAGCCATTCCCCCTCTGAGTGGCCAAAATGTGTCTCTCCTTTACAGTAGCCTGAGGATTGACTATTGAATGTGGGATGATACTAGACATGGATACTATAGTGTTATCCTATCTGAATCTTGTCCCCTAAAGAGGACTCTGAAGCTATCTATATGTATGTATGTATGATCTCTGTGGTTACTTGCATCTGTAAAGGGTGAACTTTAAATGACTCTATGCAAAGGGATTTTATTCTCCTCTCAGGAATGATTTACATTGGTCTTATCCCTCATACAAGTCTTTAAATGCTGTGACACCATTTGGAGATTGAGCCTGGTAGTCAGGTTACTGTAAACTTGGTATCGTTTCATTGGTGGTTGTTTTTTTATTTTTATTTTTTTTATAATTGAACCTTTTATTTAACTAGGTAAGTCGGTTAGGAACAAATTCTTATTTACAATCACGGCTCACACCGGCCAAACCCAGACGACGCCGGGCCAATTGTTCGCCGCCCTATGGGACTCCCAATCACAGCCGGTTACGATACAGCCTGGATTCTAACTTGTAGTGTCTACTGACGCCTCAAGCACTGAGATGCAGTGCCCTAGACCGCTGCGCCACTTCAGATGCTATACATTGAATTAAATGCATTTTGTCCTCTCTTATCCCGTATCCATTCCATGGAGGAAGGTTGTATGATCAATTCTCATTACCTAGGCATCTCTTTGTCCATGCTTTGTCTTGTAAGTTAACCTTAGGCTCTATATGCCTAGAATGCTTTTGTTAATGTCAGCATTGCCTTGTAACTTAAGTGTTATGCCTTGCATGTGAATCCATTCATTTTACAAAGTAATTAAATACACTTGTATTTAGAATTCAATTTAAGTATTTCTTGATTGCCTAGTACTGTAACTTAACTATTAGTCTCTTCCACATTGCAAAATATTATTTATGAAGTGAGAAACATTTTAATAGGTTCATTGCTTAGTCTTACTATGAGTCGCATATGTGAGGTACACTACACACTCGCACACTTGAAAGGGGATGATTCTTTTTGTGGTCTCTTCAATAAGTTGTTCCTAACATAGATTCTCGATGGGGTGGTATAACATCAGGTTACTCAGACCTCTTTCAGAGCTCACAAATGTTTTGTTGATGACTATGATAGTCAGGATAACATACACAGTTACACACATCCCACAGACTATATGGGTGCAGGAGAATAGCAGGTGAAGATGTAGGCCCAAAGGTATTTTATTAGTTATTGCAGTATGAGTTGGCACAAAAACATTATGGCTTCAGTCCAAACCTGCCCCCCCCCCCCCCTCTTCCTCAAAAGGAATCTCCTTACATTTGAGTACACAGCACATCTTCTGCCTGTGTCTCCAATTGATTTTCAGACAGTCAGCATCACCTCCCTTTCCTTCTTGGTCTCCTGGAGACCGGATGATATTAATGGGCTCTATTTCTGTAAGGGAACGGGAGTGTGACTGCATGCAAATGTTACACATGCACAATCACTGGGTTGTTGGCCAGCAGAAAACATTTCCCATCGTAATCAGAAGATTGGTTGGTTCAGGGAAAGGGACGTTTCTTGGCTTGAGGAGGACTGTGTGTGTACATGTTTGTGAGACTTGGTTGGTTAAAAAAAAATCTTACACAGACACCCGGGTTTAATAAAGATGCAGAGTATTGTCTAACCCTGATTGGTTTGTTCAGGGAATGGCAAGGGACATTTCTTGGCTTGAGAACAATGTGTTTGTGAGACTTGGTTTTGATTGGTTGGAGAGATGTCTTGATCTCCTTAGACACACATAGACCCAGGTCTAATAAAGCAACAGAGTATATTGACAGACTGTGTGGATAGTCTGTTCCAGCACTTCTCAGGCTTTGGTTTATTGACTCACTGGAGAGATGCTGGAGTCTGGAGATGCTATTTGTCAAACACACACACACTGGCATGCACACAAACTGACACACACACACACACACACACACTCATGAGATGTCAGCGTGGCTCCGGCAGTGTGGTGTTTTTATTTGGGAGTCCAAATAAAGTGGAAACAAGGTTTATTGAGTGCGAAATGTGGCCCCATCAATGGGCCAGTCTGCTAGATCCCTGAACATCCTGCCTCTCTCCCTCCGCTCCCTCCATCCCTGCCTGACGGAGAAGAAAAGATAACAATAATAAAGTCTCCTGCCCGTTGCTCTCCTCTTCGCCTCTCAGCCTAGAAACACTGCTGTTTATGGTTTCTAACCCAACGCCTCAAGAAGACCATGAATCAGCTTAATGTAAGTGTCTTGTTAAAGAGATATGTAAACAGTATTTCACGCCGAAAGGGCAAGGATGAGGAGTTGGGCCTTTGGAAAACAAAGAAACTGGCAGGTATTGCTGCCCCGAAGATGAACATCTGCTACATTTCAGGTGGTTATATTTTAGACCACACAGTCAGTGTGTTATTTTGTTGTAGTCTTATTTTTTTATGACATTCTGGGAACAGGACCCCCCCCCCCCCCCACAGGTCTTTGTTTTTATGACATGCCCTTCTAATACAAGTACATGCACACGCATTAAAACCCAAAGTTCTTTGGAGGATACACCAGATAGAATGGCCATATGGTCTATAGCCAGTTACTCTGGTAGTGGCAGGGTAGCCTAGTGGTTAGAGCGTTGGACTAGTAACCGGAAGGTTGCGAGTTCAAACCCCCGAGCTGACAAATCTGTTGTTCTGCTCCTGAACAGGCAGTTAACCCACTGTTCCCAGGCCGTCATTGAAAATAAGAATTTGTTCTTAACTGACTTGCCTGGTTAAATAAAGGTAAAATTAAAAAAAAAATAAAAAAAATTAAAGAAACATGCCAGCTCTGCTCAGTTAACTGAGAACAAGCAAATTGCTGTCATCAGGGAATGCAAAAACCACCAAACAGAAGAAGACTAACTCTTCAAAATGATTACTTCACGAGTAGCTTCCCGAGACGGCTAGTCTTGAAAGTAATGGCATTTTGTTTTCTCAACTTCTTTCATAATCCTCCCTGAACAACCAATGTCAATTAACAGATCGCAGACGCTCTAATCCGGATTCAAATTGAGGCAGCTAATATGTGCATGTTAGTGTTTCTCAATGCCTGTATTTAACTATTAAAGGACACCGATAACCTCATCGATTGACAGTCATTTGTGAATTCAGTTAGTGTAGAATTGTTTCTGAACAGGATAAAAGAGAATGGCTCTATGCACTGATCCATCTCAAGTCATTTGTGATGTACTACTTGAAGGGTAAATCTTAACTTCTGCGTAAGTCATGCATTGATGTCAAATGGGGCATCTAAGTGAGAATTTCACTTCAGTGAAAGTTACGATTCACCTCCATTGCTAGTGCTGTTACGGTGACCATCTTACCGCCACACTGGCAGTCAAATTCCACATGACCGTTTAGTCACGGTAACTAGGCTTCTCCAAGCTCTGATGCTGCTGCTCCCATGAGCTCACGTTGCACAACATTCTATAGGCTATGTAATTGCGTGAGAAAATAGTTTTGATGTGCTCTATTAAAAAAAGAGGCTAAGCCTGCTATATTCTCAACTTTCCTAATATTAAGCAAATTTCATATATGACGTATTATTTTCTCCTGCCCCTTTTCTGAAACAGGGGCATGATAATGGTCCATTCTAAATCGACTAATTTCACACATATATTATTTAGTATATGTAAAGACCAGATTAAATTAAGAATAGTCTGATGGGTGACATCAGCCTATCACTTGTGAATGATGTATTATGCTATCACTTGTGAATGATGTATTATGCTATCACTTGTGAATGATGTATTATGCTATCACTTGTGAATGATGTATTATGCTATCACTTGTGAATTTTTGCCCAGCATGTGCAGTAAGGCAAGAAACAGCATTCCTTTTTTTTGTGCTACTTATTCAAATCATAGTCACACTTCATGTAGCCTAGCCCATAGGCCAATATGTTGATAGGCTTTGTATTGCTGGGGGTTACCTTGGGGTCATGATAGGGGCTGCACAAAATGATGGATGTATTATAATAATTTATTATGCTTATGTAGTATTAATAAAAGGGGAAGGGTTATAAAACCCTCTCCCGCTACATTTTATAGGGTCCTGTACCACAGATGACCAATATAGGCATGATAAGGTTTAATACTGTCCAACAGTTCTTTTCTAGTCTCTGCCTCTCATAGAAACGGTCTGAGCAGATGTGTGAGCCATTGCGGTCAAAACTGGGTGTCTGTGAGAAAGTGCCTCAAGGCTAAAAGAGATACACAGACTCCGGCAGGGAAGTAAATAGATAAGAGACATGTCAGACATACCACTAAGCCACACGTGAATGGAAAATTACTGCTGAGCCCTTAGAAAACACTGGACTATTGTTTTGTTTTTTCCTGCACATTTGTATAACTGTATATGCATGGGCTTGGTCTCATGAGTAGGTGTTGATGTAGGCAGTTACACCACTAGGGGTTGACTGCAAGTATATTAAAACTTTTACCTGTTTTATTTTGCAGAACTTACTCAAACATACGTGCTGTGTTTCCATTGTCAACTTCTCTCTGCAATTGCATTAATAAAGGTTGAATTGATTTATTTAAAGATGATCTTGTCTGTCTGACTGTTTTCACCAATTAGCCAATGATTGACAAGGAACCAAACCCTTACAGTATCACAACTAAGGTGGCCAAATAACTTCTTAAAATGAAGCACATTAATTCTGCGTTTACAACCGGTGTAGAGCCTTACTGGCATACATAGGCGGCGTGTGAGTTTCAAGTTTGGGGAAGATAATTTTCACCATAAAAATGCACCTTTTTATAATAAAGCATTACATGCATAGTCGCATTGGCGGTCACTTTTGAGAATGGTGTTTTCCCGCTAATTGATTGCATTTGGGAACATTCGCACTTTAGCCTACTGTCGTGTGTGCATTACTGCGCCTATAGTGTGAAGAAATTGCCTAATAGTTTCTCAAATTTTTAAGCTAAACTTTCGGCACTGTTGCATCAGCCTCATTGCTTTGGGAGAAAAAAATTGGATACGAGTGGTTGTATTAATTTGGGGTCTATTGCATCCCACAACTGTCCCAGAGTATGTTTTGGAATATTTATTTCTTGCACAGGACAAGTTGACCAATGGAATAGGTTAACTATTGTACTATGGGGCATAGTAGATTGACACGGGCCAGTACTTTTGCTGTTCGTTAGGACTAATCATCTTGTTGGCTGACAAAGTAAATGTGGACAGTCCTTTTAACATCTTCAATACGTGCCTCGGAATTCGATAAGGACGCGCGCAGTTGTCTGTCTTCACTTGTAGCCTACTTCAGAGCTGAGATGCCTGTGAGAAGGACCCGATCGTGTGAGGGACATGGGCTAATAAGATTTGAGATATATCTTAGAAAGCCATGTGAGTGAGAGGTGCTTAGGAGCACGGCGATTGACAGCCGGGATAAGTGAATTATAATTGTTTTTATTCAGCCCAAGGGCACAACGGCCACTTTGGCTGAAAAGGGCATGGATTTTTTAGGGGGCATTACGGCCACACAAGGGGGATGCTGCCAGGATATACATATTTTTGGTTCTATTTGAAAGGAAACACTTTGAAGTTTGTGGAAATGTGAAAGGAATGTAGGAGAATATAACACAAAGGGGAAAAAACTGTTCTTTTGTAAAAAAAAAAAAAAATGTCCACTTGGCAGCACTGTATGCGCAAAGTTTTAGACTGATCCAATGAACCATTGCATTTGTTCCATATTTTGTATCAAGACTGCGAAAATGTGCCTAATTTGTTGATTAATAACTTTTCATGTTCAAAATTGTGCACTCTCTTCAAACAATGGCATGATATTATTTCACTGTAATAACTACTGTAAATCGGACAGTGCAGTTAGATTAACAAGAATTTAAGCTTTCTGTCAAAATCAGATATGTCAATGTCCTGGGAAATGTGCTTGTTACTTACAACCTCATGCTAATCACGTTAGCCCAACCGTCCCGTAGGAAGGGACACCGATCCCAAAGAAGTTTTAACTGCTCAACACAATAGCTGTATGTGTGCGCTCCCTCGGAAAGCATTTGGAGAAAATATCCTTTATATTTTATTCAGATTAGTTCAATTGTATTATTCATACTATAAAATAATGCCTCTGAATTCTAAGCAAATCTTGTCTGCTAAGTGAACTATCCCACATCCATATGGCCTAGACAGATCAGGGACAACTCAGAGTAAGCTATTTTGTTCTTCTAAAATAGACTACATTTTCTTTGTCATGTTTCTTTAAACCTGTCTAAACTAAATAATGGATTTGTGATGGTGTAGGCTATATTAAATGGATTTATTAAAATGTAGATGTTCCTATGGTCTGCATCAGTGGCTTGTAGCCTATGCGTGGAAGCCAGGAGATGCTAAATGTGTTTATTAATTAACGGTCAATTACCATTAGACCGGCAGTTGTTTGCTTGACAATCACTGGCGGACAAAATGTAATGACCGCCACAGCCCTACCCATAGCTCTTTGGGATGCACTGAACAGCCCTGTGAAAGAACCTTCAAGAAAGTGTAGACCGGTTGGCATGCTGTTGGAATACCCTCATTATATTGATGGCACAGTGGTCCTGTGGGCATAAGATGTGATTCATCATGGCCATTATTCCACTGCACAAGTGCACTAATTAACAATCGTTGCTGGCATTTTCATTCCTGAGATAAGATCCTTGGAGAGGCATACAAGTGTCTCAAAAGACGTGGTTAGAATGTTTAGGGCAAACTTCTAAAACCGAGAGGCGAGCCAGGTTCATGCAAGGTTTTCAGTGATATGTACCCAGTACGTGTTGGCATGGCTACAGTAAACAGTTGAATTCTGATCCATGTAATGTGTTTATGCCACTTATGCATACAGCATGTTATCTAGGCATTTAGATTTAGAGACTAAAAGAGATCAGAGGGTGGTTATGGGGAATTTACCCATGGAACGCACTGGGAATTGGCACGCTGGTCTGTTTTATTAAATTGCGTGTTTTCCAGAACCCTGACAAATCAAGCAAATTAGTGCATTATTTATGTATATTTATATTTTTGTCTCTATCGCTTCATCATTTGATCATGTCTTTATCTCACTAAAATACCCTAAACCCTACACAGATCATACACCGAGTGTACTAAGTAATGTACACCGAGTGTACTAAGTAATTCCATTCTATCATTCCATTAGTCCATTCTAATCTCAATGAGTGTTTTTGCTAAAGGACTGAGATTTACAGTAGTCCTACAAATGTGACACATTGATTGACTCTACCGGTAACTTGAGTTCAGACAGATAAGCTACATAAGCTTTTAGAATGTTAAAAACATTTTCATAGAAGGTGCTGGTATTCTGACCCACTCACACCACTCCTGTTCTGTTGATCTACAACCAGAGTGATTTGAAGCGTAGACACAACAGGGAGTAAATATTCTACAGTAGTCTGTTTTCCAGACAAGGGCTTAATATTCAGGTTTATATGCTGTAAGGCTAGACATACAGTGCATTTGGAAAGCATTCAGACCCCTTGACGTTTTCCACATTTTGTTACATTGCAGCCTTATTCTTAAATTGCTTATTGTTTTTTTTCCCTCATCAATCGACACATAATAACCCAAAATGACAAAGCAAAAACAGGTTTTTAGACATTTGTGCAAATAAGAAATATTGAATTATGACATTTACATAAGTATTCAGACTCTAACTCAGTACTTTGTTGAAGCACCTTTGGCAGCGATTACAGCCTCGTCTTCTTTGGTATGATGCTACAAGCTTGGCACACCTGTATTTAGGGAGTTTCTCCCATTCTTCTCTGCGGATCCTTTCAAGTTCTGTCAGGTTGGATGGGGAGCATTGCTGCTATTTACAGGTCTCTCCAGAGATGTTCGATCGGTTCAAGTCCGGGCTCTGCCTGAGCCACATAAGGACATTCAGAGACTTGTCCCAAAGCCACTCCTGTGTTGTCTTGGCTGTGTGCTTAGGGTCGTTGTCCTGTTGGAAGGTGAACTTTCGCCCCAGTCTAAGGTCCTGACTGCTCTGGAGCAGGTTTTCATCAAGGATCTCTTTGTAGTTTGCTCCGACCATTGTTCCCTCGATCCTGACTAGTGTACCAGTCCATGCCGCTGAAAAACATCCCCACAGCATGATGCCGCCACCACCATGCTTCACCGTAGGAATGGTGCCAGGTTTCCTCCATACATGCCACTTGTCATTCAGGTCAAAGAGTTCAATCTTGGTTTCATCAGACCAGAGAATCTTGTTTCTCATGGTCTGAGAGTCCTTTAGGTGCCCAAGCTGGCTGTCATGTGCCTTTTTACTGAGGAGTGGCTTCCCGTCTGGCCACTACCAGAGATGGTTGTCCTACTGGAATGTTTTCCCATCTCCACAAAGGAACTCTGGAGCTCTGTCAGAGTGACCATCGGGTTCTTGGTCACCTCCCTGACCAAGGCTCTTCTCCCCCGATTGCTCAGTTTGGCTGAATTTCGAGTCTTATAGCAAAAGGTCTGAATACTTTTGTAAATAAGGTATTTCTGTTTAACATTTTTTTTAAATAAATTTGCAAACATTTCAGAAAACCTGTTTTCACTTTGTCATTATGGGGTATTGTGTGTAGATTGATAAGGGGGGAAAATAATGTAATACTTTTTAGAATAAGGCTGTAACTTAACAAAATGTGGATAAAGTCAAGGGGTCTGAATACTTTCCGAATACACTGTACTTTGCAGGCTAGGGCAAGATATAATTAGCAGGCTATTGGTTTCTATTGCCATCCATTAATAACGTGAGACATTGCATTGTAATATAAATTATATAGCTACGTCTTTAGCGTCATAGGTACCTCAAGTGCTTGCGAATTGCCTGTCTGCTGGCTCAAACTCAAACAAAATGTATGACTAAGTCTTAGGAAACAGAATCCTGCTATTCCGTTGGTAAGCAAGTAAAACCAAGGCTCTACTGTATGAATCGACACACTGTCAGTGTTTCTTTTGTCACCTTTTTTCCTCAATAAGTAAAGGGACTGAGCCTGCCAACTAACATTACCATCAGTCATTTGTCCTGATAAGAGATTGTTTTGGTGACAGCAAATGGGCCAAAGAAAAGGAGAAGTGAAGAAGAGGAGGGATGGGAAATGATTTAGGGTTAGACAGGCGAAATGAGGGTAGGTGGGTGTCGTCAGCCTGTCGGGTGGTGTTTGTTTACAATGCTGGAATGTTAATAAACTGAGAAGGGAAAGCTACTGCAAGTGTGGCCAGGTGATACAGGTCTGGCACTGTATGTGTGTGGTTAGGAAGATTGGATCACAATGTGTCTTTTTAATTGTCTACACCTGTCCAAGAAATGTGAGCACAATCAGAATGTGGACAAGATCAGGACAAAGGGTTAGTACCAGGTATAAACAAGGCTTACAGTATACGTATGCTTGCCACATATTGGCACACATGTTGCATCGACAATTCCAACAGCATCTCCTCCCCTCTTTCCTTCCTCCCTCTTGCTCTCTCTCTCTCTGAACGTATTAAATACACCTCAGAGCATCCTTTTGGCCTCACAGCACTTACCTCTATTTGAATTGTCAAAAGACCTTGCTTTTCTTCCGCCTAACTCAGTGTTCACACACACTTCCACTGAACCCACTCATCTAGCTCCTAGTCTTTCTCTCTCTCCCTCTCTCTCTGGAGCAATTGCATCACAGGGAGATAGGTTGATAAATAAAGAAATCATGGACAAAGAGCCTATCCATTTTTAGACCATGCACTCTAAAATGCTCTCCCAGATTTTGTCCATACGTACACTACCGTTCAAAAGTTTGGGGTCACTTAGAAATGTCCTTGTTTTTGAAAGAAAAGGAAAAAAAATGTGGTCCAATTAAAATTACATCAACTTGATCAGAAATACAGTGTAGACATTGTTTATGTTGTAAACGACTATTGTAGCTGGAAACGGCTTCTTTTTTTTTAATGTAATATCTACATAGGCGTACAGAGGCCCATTATCAGCAACCATAACTCCTGTGTTTCAATCGCACGTTGTGTTAGCTAGTCCAAGTTTATAATTTTAAAAGGCTAATTGATCATTCGAAAACCCCTTTGCAATGATGTTAGCACAGCTGAAACTGTCCTGATTTAAAGAAGCAATAAAACTGTCCTCCTTTAGACTAGTTGAGTATCAGGAGCATCAGCATTTGTGGGTTCGATTACAGGCTCAAAATGGCCAGAAACAAAGACATTTCTAATGAAATTCATCCATCTATTCTTGTTCTTAGAAATGAAAGCTATTCCATGTGAGAAATTGCCAAAAAACTGAAGATCTCGTACAACGCTGTGTACTACTCCCTTCACAGAACAGCGCAAACTGGCTTTAACCAGAATAGAAAGAGTGGGAGGCCCCGGTGCACAACTGGACAAGTGGACAAGTACATTAGTGTCGAGTTTGAGAAACCGATGCCTCACAAGTCCTCAGCTGGCAGCTTCATTAAATATTACCCGCAAAACACCAGTCTCAATGTCAACAGTGAAGAGGTGACTCCGGAATGCTGGCCTTTTAGGCAGAGATGCAAAGAAAAAGCCATATCTGACTGGCCAATAGAAATAAAAGATTAAGATGGGCAAAAGAACACAGATACTGGATGGAGATATGGCCTTTATGGCTTCCTCACTGTTGACGTTGAGACTGGTGTTTTGCGGGTACTATTTAATGAAGCTGCCAGTTGAGGACTTGTGAGGCATCTGTTTCTCAAACTAGACATTAATGTACTTGTCCTCTTGCTCAATTGTGCACCAGGGCCTCCCACTCTTAATTCTGGTTAGAGCCAGTTTGTGCTGTTCTGTGAAGGGAGTAGTACACAGCGTCTCAGAACAAGAATAGACTGACGAGTTTCAGAAGAAAGTGCTTTGTTTCTGGCCATTTTGAGCCTGTAATCGCACCCAAAACTGCTGATACTCAACTAGTCTAAAGAAGGCCAGTTTTATTGCTTCTTTAATCAGGACAACAGTTTTCAGCTGTGCTAACATAACTGCAAAAGGGTTTTCTAATGATCAATTAGCCTTTTAAAATGATCATATTGGATTAGCTAGCACAATGTGCCATTGGAATACAGGAGTGATGGTTGCTGATAATGGGCCTCTTTACACCTATGTAGATATTCCATAAAAAATCTGCCGTTTCCAGCTACAATAGTAACTATCTACACTGTATTTCTGATCAATTTAGTGTTATTTTAATGGACAATTTTATTTATTTTTTCTTTCAAAAACAAGGACATTTCTAAGTGACCCCAAACTTTTAAACGGTAGAGTACGTAGGTCTCCTACTCCTCTCCCTTGCCATGCTCGCCCCCAGTTCGTCACGACTTCTCCATGCGGCTCATCTCCTTAGTGACGAGTGAGTCATTGTTGGCAATTCTTTCCCTTTTAACAGCCTTCCCTGCTGTGTCTCGGGAGATTAGGACGGCTTTTAAAATTTAATGGTGGATCTATTAAGCATTTTCTTGTTGCTTTCTTTTACTTTTTAAGACACAGGGCTTGTGAGGAAACGCTCCGGTTAATGTATTTGTTTTCCTGTGGCACCCTTTTGACAAATTGAGTGGCTTTGAATGGCTGAGTTCCTAAGTGGATCTGTCCACTTTCTCAATAACACACGCTTGTCTCGAATGCTCGAATGCTACACTCTTTAAAACAAAAAAAAGGGTTCCAAAAGGTTTCTTCAGCTGATTCCCATAGGAGAACCCTATTTGGTTCCAGGTAGAACTATTTTGTGTTCCATGTAGAACCCTCTGGGGAAAATGGTTCTACATGGAACTTGGAACCAAAAGGATTCTACCTGAAACCAAAAATGGTTCTTCAAAGGGTTGTCTTATGGGGATAGCAAAAGAACCCTTTTAGGTTCTAGATTACACTTTTACAAAAAAGGTGCTGTCATTAGGTAGACAAAAAGATCTGTTCAGCTCTATCGTCTGGATGGAGGTTTTTAGCTGATTTAATATAATACTATACATGTTGCCAGGTGTTGTCCATAGCACAATGCAGAACATAAATATTTTAAGTCCTGTGTAACACAAGACAAAATCACATGTTTATGCAATTATGTATAAACCGTAGTAGGGTTATTTTGGGCTCATGTCTGGTTACATGTAGGAATAGTTGAGAGCAATATACACAAAACAGGTGTTCTATCTAAACTCAAGTATTTAGTAAATAAATAAACAATTCCATTCATAGTCATCCATTCCCTGCGAAATCATCTATTTAGTAACCTCCATGTCACAGGTAATCTTCAAACTCAGATTAACTCACGAGTCTCAAATATTTGACACAATGTCAAATCATGTGTACTGGAATCACCTGAGAGAGATGTGAGACAGGGTGAATACAAGTAGATCCCCATTGTTTATTGGCCAGATTAGAGATCCAATGGAGTATCAGAAACCTTAAGCCCTTCCCAGAGTCCCAACTGACAATATCCCGGGTTTTTGGTCCTTTGCACCCTTAGAAAAGGGGGAAATCGTACTCTCCTAAATGTCCTACATTACGCTGCCTTAGGGGCCAGGAGTGAAAGGCTCTCTTTCTCATCCCCCCCATTGTTTGTGTGCTTATAAAGAGCTGGAACACGTACCAAGTTGCGCGACACTGGTCAGACCCTCCTTCGGGGATCTCCCAGTCATGGGTCCTGTGTGGCTCAGTCGGTAGAGCATGGCGCTTGCAACGCCAAGCGTCGTGGGTTCGATTCCCGCTGGGGCCACCCATATGTAAAAAAAAAAAAAAGTAGTGGCCCCAGCCGACTTGTAAGTCGCTTTGGACAAAAGCGTCTGCTAAATGGGAAATGGGATATATATTCAAAGTAAACGTGAGAGGCTTTCCTGTACAGCGACCTGTTTAATACAATCAAAAGCAATCTATCTCCATTGACCTTCATAGTCCTTTAGGCCCATAAAGGTGTATCACTAGGATCTGACTGAACAAGTGAGTAATTACACACCCATTTAAGGATTTACAGTATATACTACAATTAGAGATGAGGTGTATCAGGTCGAATAGAGTGCATGCTTATTTTTCAAGTCCCGTGGCTACATTTAACATCATTCTGTGCATTTAGAGCTTCTCTAATTGGTCTACATGCTGTGATCAAACAAGAATGATATAGCCTGTGAGGTTGTGACTGAACTCGAGAGGGTTCGCTTCGAGGTAAAACCCATAATTACCAGCTGATGCAGAGATAGCATGGTTTACCTTTGCCTCTTCTGTGACCTCATACTGTATATGGAAAAGTACAGAGGTCGTGAGTATCTGTCTGCACTCGTACAGTACATATTACAGCCATATTTTCTAGACCGGCCAGGTTCTGATTGCAGCTGATAGAGAGCCAAACCTTCGTCATTGACTATTCTCCCATTGAAGAACAAAAAATGTCAAAATGATCTGGCTTTCATTTGAACACTGTTATTGTCCAACATGTTGTAAAACATTCCTCTCCTCTCATCTGTGATCGACTATCAGCTCCGAGTTGCCGTGTCTGTCAGTTTGAGTGTGCTGCATTCGATTGGATGATTTTCTGTCCATTCCTCTGATGAAGGTCAGGAAGCATAGGTGTTGGTCTCCCTCTCTGAATTATACCAAGCTTTCCTTGGAAATCCAACTTCGAAAACAGTTTGAGGTGCAGTATGGTGTCCATTGGTCAGGTAGTTTTTGCTAGCTATCTAGCTTTGTTGAGTTCAAGGGATGTGAGGGCCAAATTATGTAAGCACGCCCAAAGCTTACCCACACACCATGTTTAGGCAATACGCATATGCAAAATACGTAAGGAACAGCCGCATGCATCAACCATTTGAATTCATTTGAATGGATGGGAAGGAAGGCATGAATACTCTGGCGACTGATGCAGTTTTATCAAATTTGGGGATTTGAAGCATACTGAACATCATTAGATAACACACAAATGTACTTTAAAAATATCTAATTTCCTTTATTATTTGGCTTTTCAAAACAGCTTTTTAAAAATTAGATTATACACACACCCTGACTGCACATCACTGGTGTGTGTAAACAAACACAGGATTTACATGATGTGCCAGTTTTGGAGGCAGGCTGCTCACACTGGTATTTAAAGGGAGATATTAATTTTCTGCAGCTTTCAGGGGGAACATTCTGTGATTTAATGATGGTTTTAAATTAAAGGAATGATTTGCTATTCTTAGTGTTGTGACATTGCTCAGAGCTTTGGAGTAACAGAGGTCATTTATTTGTTCTGTTTTTGGAAGATGATTGATATCAGAGTCCGGGGAAATTGGCAGAGAAGGCAGTGCTTCTCAGACATACTGTAGCTCAAATTAGTAATGAACAAATGTGTTGTGTTTGCACTTCATAGGATTGGCACTTCTTCTGTAAATGTTAGGCCTACTAATTAAGCATTGTATGACATGAGATATTAATAAAATATCAATCACTTACCCTAATATCTCATCTCTTTGGAGTTTGGATAACTGTTTGGGGCATAGCACATTGTCATTATATTTGTTTGGACCCCTATTAGTTATAGTGTACACGTTTTTGTCAAGAAACCAGGGACATAATAATAATAATAATAATATATCCCATTTAGCAGACGCTTTTGTCCAAAGCGACTTACAAGTCGGCTGGGGCCACTACTTTTACATATGGGTGGCCCCAGCGGGAATCGAACCCACGACGCTTGGCGTTGCAAGCGCCATGCTCTACCGACTGAGCCACACAGGACTGAGCCAGACATGATACCCACTAATGAGCACAGAGGCCCTAGAAAGAAAAGTGTTGACACATGCAATTCAACTCTTCCTAGGGCCACTACAGTTAATTGGCGATAATGATTTACAAAATAATCTGAACAAGGATCTTCTTGCTAGGCCTACAGACTGTCATTGGCGCTGCCAACGACATAGGCTATCATGGAAGTCATCCATGTCTCTTCCCGATGAGCCTCTTGACTTAACAAGTTCCTTTGGCATATCAATTTTCGTTTATCTAGCAACGTTGTAGTCGATGTCCCTACAAATCTTGATTATCAATGGATCTGGAGCGCCTTGTAAACCCAGGGAACATAAACATGCCCAAAAGAGAGCGTCTGGCGGTGAAAGAGGCTTTTGGGAAAGCTCCCGCTGGACGCCGAGACTGACACAGAGCCGTGACCTCGTGTTCACAGGAAGTGACCAGAATATATATATATATATATATTTTTTTTTTTTTTTTTGCGGCAGCAGCATGGGTCGAGTTGGTCCTAACTACTGCAGTCTATGATGTTGGAAAGGCTTGCTAACTGAGCTGTCACTTTATCGCTATGTGCATCTATGTGTGTTGCCCTTATACCCACAATTACAGTATAATTTGTCGCTCTATTGAATAAAGAAAAAAGCCTTGAGTGCCACTAATGGATCTCCAACTGCTCTTTACAATATAAAGCTCAATCCAGTTCACTATATTCACCTTGCTAAAAAGCCTGCTACATATAACTCAAGCTGCATATAAAGAGGCAGACAGAACAGTGTTAGAAATGGAAGCATAAATATGCAGTGTTTAATGGTAGTGTACAGGTTTGTTATTCAAAGGATAAATTAACTTGAGACCTACTACATATTGAAATATTTCTACAGTATTCTGTACAGTTGAATTCTACATTGCATACCATTTATTTTCTGTAAACCCGATGACATGCTAGCTAGCATCCTGTAGTTGTAAATCATCCTCACAGTTGGCATCAAGTTTGTAAGGTTTTCGAGGATCAAATTGAATGAGCCCAGTCTATATTTGCCAGAAAACACTTAGATCTTAAATACATCTCGGTTTTTGCTATTATTCTCTGAAGTAAGTAGTTGTAGCTAGAGACAGTACTTTTTTCAGATCAGGTTTGATCAATGGGGTATCCAACTCTACGCCTACTGTCAAAGACAAATGACTGGTGAGATGGCGATGGGAAAACAATATAAACGCACACCTCCTTTGTTACTCCTCCTACTAAATAGACAGTTATTTGATTTCCACCAGCCCTGGTTCCTGTGTAGGGGAGATCTGTTGGACAACAGCAATCAATCGCCATGGTGATCGCTGTAAGATCTATGGGGCCCGGCCCCATATGCAACCCTAGCCATAATTGATCTCGAAATCCATTTGTCACGTGAGAGGAGGGTGAATGTCACGAGGCGGCCACATGAAGTGCATGATGCATTGGACCTGAGTTGTAGCCAATAAGCTTTATTTTTTACATTACACACAGTCATGTTCTCAGCTGTGCTAAAGAATTGTTTTTCCCATGGTTGTGACCTCATACATTTAAAATCAAATTTTATTAGGTACATGCGCCGAATACAACAGGTGTAGACCTCAAGGTGAAATGTTTACTTACGAGCCCCTAACCAACAATGCAGTTTTAAAAAATACGGATAAGAATGAAAAGTAACAAGTAATTAAAGAGCAGCAGTAAAATAACAATAGTGAGACTGTACCGTTACCCCCCTGTATATAGAGTCGAGGGCATCGGTTAGTTGAGGTAATATGTACATCTAGGTAGAGTTAAAGTGACTATGCATCAATGATAAGAGTAACAGCGGTGTAAAAGAGGGGAGGGGGGGAGGTCAATGCAAATAGTCTGGGTAGCTATTTGATTAGGTGATCAGGAGTCTTATGGCTTGGGGGTAGAATCTATTTAGAAGCCTCTTGGACCTAGATGTGGCGCTCCGGTACCGCTTGCTGTGCAGTAGCAGAGAGCAGTCTATGACTAGGGTGGCAGGAGTCTGACAATTGTTAGGGTCTTCTTCTGACACCGCCTGGTATAGAGGTCCTGGATGGCAGGAAGCTTGGCCCCAGTGATGTACTAGGCCGATCACACTGCCCTCTGTAGTGTCTTGTGGTCAGAGGCCAAACAGTTGCCATACCAGGCAGTGATACAACCAGTCATGATGCTCTCGATGGTGAAGATGTAGAACTTTTTGAAGATCTGAGGACCCATGCCAAATCTTTTCAGTCTTAAGGGGAAAAGGTTTTGTCGTGCCCTCTTCACGACTGTCTTGGTGTGCTTGGACCGTGTTAGTTTTTTGGTGATGTGGACACCAAGGAACTTGAAGCTCTCAACCTGTTCCACGAGAATGGGGGCGTGCTCGGTCCTCTTTTTCCTGTAGTCCACAATCATCTCCTTTGTCTTGATCACGTTGAGGGAGAGGTTGTTGTCTGTGATCAGGTCTACTACTGTTGTGTCATTGGCAAACTTAATGATGGTGTTGGAGTGCCTGGCCGTGCAGGTCATGAATGAACAGGGAGTACAGGAGGGGACTGAGCATGCACCCCTGAGGGGCCCCCCATGTTGATGATTAGCGTGGCAGATGTGGTGTTACCTACCCTTACCACCTGGGCGTGTTCCGTCAGGAAGTCCAGGATCCAGTTGCAGAGGGAGGTGTTTAGTCCCAGGGTCCTTAGCTTATTGATGAGCTTTGAGGGCACTATGGTGTTGAATGCTGAGCTGTAATCAATGAATAGCATTTTCACATAGGTGTTCCTTTTGTCCAGGTGGGAAATGGCAGTGTGGAGTGCAATAGAGATTGCATCATCTGTGGATCTGTTGGATGGTATGCAAATTGTAGTGGGTCTAGGGTTTCTGGGATAATGGTGTTGATATGAGCCATGACCAGCCTTTCAAAGCACTTCATGGCTACAGATGTGAGTGCTACGAGTCAGTAGTCATTTTGGCAGGTTACCTTAATGTTCTTGGGCACAGGCACTATGGTGGTCTGCTTAAAACATGTTGGTATTACAGAATCAGACAGAGAGAGGTTGAAAATGTCAATAAAGACACTTGCCAGTTGGTCAGCACATGCTCACAGTACACGTTCCTGGTAATCCGTTTGGCCCTGTGACCTTGTGAATGTTGACCTGTTTAAAGGTCTTGCTCACATCAGCTGCGGAACACGTGATCACACAGTTGTCCGGAACAGCTGATGCTCTCATGCATGTTTCAGTGTTATTTGCCTCGAAGCGAGCATAGACGTAGTTTAGCTTGTATGGTAGGCTCGTGTCACTGGGCAGCTCTTGGCTGTGCTTCCCTTTTGTAGTCTGTAATGGTTTGCAAGCCCTGCCACATCCAACGAGTGTCGGAGCCGGTGCAGTATGATTCGATCTTAATCCTGGATTGACGCTTTGCCTGTTTAATGGTTCGTCGGAGGGCATAGCGGGATTTCTTAAAAGCTTCTGGGTTAGAGTCCCGTTCTTTGAAAGCGGCAGCTCCAGCCTTTAGCTTAGTACGGATGTTGCCTGTAATCCTTGGCTTCTGGTATGTACGTACATTCACTGTGGGGACAATGTCATCGATGCACTTATTGATGAAGCCAATGACTGATGTGGTGTACGCAATGCCATCGGCAGAATCACGGAACATATTCCAGTCTGTGCTAGCAAAACAGTCCCGTAGCTTAGCATCTGCTTCATCTGAACACTTTATTGATTTATTGATTTAATTTTTGCCTGTAAGCAGGAATCAGGAGGATATAATTATGGTCAGATTTGCCAAATGGAGGCCAAGGGAAAGCTTTGAATACATCTCTGTGTGTGGAGTAAAGGTGGTCCAGAGTTTTTTTTTCTCCCTCTGGTTGCACATTTTAACATGTTGATAGACATGTGGTAAACAGATTTTAAGTTTCCCTGCATTAAAGTCCCCGGCTACTAGGAGTGCCGCCTCTGGGTGAATGTTTTCTTGTTTGCTTATGGCGGAATACAGATCATTCAATGCTGTCTTAGTGCCAGCCTCTGACTGTGGTGGTATGTAAAACAGCTACACAAAATACAGATGTAAACTCTCTAGGTAGATAGTGTGGTCTACAGCTTATCATGTGATACTCTACCTCAGGCGAGTAATAGCTCGAGACATCCTTCGATATCGTGCACCTGCTGTTATTTACAAAAATACATAGTCCGCCGCCCCTTGTCTTACCAAACGCCGCTGTTCTATCCTGCTGGTACAGCGTATAACCAACCAGCTGTATGTTGATGGAGTCGTGGCTGAACGACGACAGTGTGAAGCTTAAGATATTACAGTTTTGAATGTCCCATTTGGTAGTTTAATCTTCCGAGTAGGTCGTCAAATTTTATTCTTCAAAGATTGCACGTTTGCTAGTGGAATGGAAGGAAGTGGTGGTTTATGCGATCGCCTACGAATTCTCAGAAGGCAGCCCGCCCTCTGGCCCCTTTTTCCCTGCCTCCTCTTCACGCAAATCATGGGGATCTGGGTCTGTTCCCGAGAAAGCAGTATATCGTTCGCATCGGGCTCGTCAGACTTCTTAAAAGGGAAAAAAAGGATTCTGCCAGTCTGGTGAGTAATCACAGTCCTGATGTCCAGAAGTTATTTTCGGTCATAAGAGAAGGTAGCGGAAACATTATGTACAAAATAAGTTAGAAACAACGCAAATAAACGAACAAATAGCACAATCTTTTGGCGCCTTCTTCTCCAGCGCCATTGTAGTTAAATTGCTTTAAGAACACATTTTGTGTGTGTTTTATATAGTTGAGTTGAGGAACACAGTTTCTTTTGTGGTGGAGTTCATTATAAGAGATTGGTGACCAGCATACAAGTTACATGTTTTCAGTCAGTCAATATTTCAATGGAGCAGCAGTGAGATGACAGGATACTGTGTAGAGGAATGCTTTTAAAACTACCCAAACAGTCACTCCAGTTAATGATTTACTTCAGCTTTGATTGGATCTCAGCGCCAGGCCAGTTAATGTAAGCCATGAGAAAGCAATGTCCCAAATGGACCTGCAACAAGCATGACAGCTCTGTAGTCATAAAACACCTCCAGAAGAATAATATAATTTCTGAGTGCATGATATTCAGTTTCACTTGCATATACAGTGCCTTGCGAAAGTATTCGGCCCCCTTGAACTTTGCGACCTTTTGCCACATTTCAGGCTTCAAACATAAAGATATAAAACTGTATTTTTTTGTGAAGAATCAACAACAAGTGGGACACAATCATGAAGTGGAACGACATTTATTGGATATTTCAAACTTTTTTAACAAATCAAAAACTGAAAAATTGGGCGTGCAAAATTATTCAGCCCCCTTAAGTTAATACTTTGTAGTGCCACCTTTTGCTGCGATTACAGCTGTAAGTTGCTTGGGGTATGTCTATCAGTTTTGCACATCGAGAGACTGAAATTTCTTCCCATTCCTCCTTGCAAAACAGCTCGAGCTCAGTGAGGTTGGATGGAGAGCATTTGTGAACAGCAGTTTTCAGTTCTTTCCACAGATTCTCGATTGGATTCAGGTCTGGACTTTGACTTGGCCATTCTAACACCTGGATATGTTTATTTTTGAACCATTCCATTGTAGTTTTTGCTTTATGTTTTGGATCATTGTCTTGTTGGAAGACAAATCTCCGTCCCAGTCTCAGGTCTTTTGCAGACTCCATCAGGTTTTCTTCCAGAATGGTCCTGTATTTGGCTCCATCCATCTTCCTATCAATTTTAACCATCTTCCCTGTCCCTGCTGAAGAAAAGCAGGCCCAAACCATGATGCTGCCACCACCATGTTTGACAGTGGGGATGCTGTGGTCAGGGTGATGAGCTGTGTTGCTTTTACGCCAAACATAACGTTTTGCATTGTTGCCAAAAAGTTCAATTTTGGTTTCATCGGACCAGAGCACATTCTTCCACATGTTTGGTGTGTCTCCCAGCTGGCTTGTGGCAAATTGTCGCAAAGTTCAAGGGGGCCGAATACTTTCGCAAGGCACTGTAGTACGTTCTTTGGATGGTCTAATACTGCAGTAATTTATGTCTGAGATTATATGAACATGACTGGGTTTTCTAACATTTGTATCCATTCATCATCAATAGCATCTCCCAGGTCTTCCTCACATTTTTGTTTTACATGTTTTGTGTCATCAGGAAAAGTCTATCAACCCTTCATACAGTTTGGAAATCAACTTTGGAGGTTTGTCAGACTGCCTTAAAATATCAAAAATACTCTACCTCAGGCGAGCAATAGCTCGAGACATCCTTCGATATCGTGCACCTGATGTTATTTACAAAAATACATAGTCCGTCGCCCCTTGTCTTACCAGACGCCGCTGTTCTATCCTGCCGGTACAGCGTATAACCAGCCAGCTGTATGTTGATAGTGTCGACTCCGTGAAGCATAGGATATTACAGTTTTGAATGTCCCATTTGGTAGTTTAATTGTCCGAGCAGGTCGTCAATTTTATTCTTCAAAGATTGCACGTTTGCTAGCGGAATGGAAGGAAGTGGGAGTTTATTCGATTGCCTACGAATTCTCAGGAGGCAGTTTGGAAATCAACTTTCGAGGTTTGTCAGACTGCCTTAAAATATCAAACACAGAGGGGGGGGGTTATTTGTAAATACTTGCACTGTGGAGGCTTAGCCTGGTAAAACCAGACTGAACACTACACTCAAGTTCACTCAGGTTCAACCAGGCTAGTGTAGACTACCCACCAGACGGAGATTAGGTCTTCATGGGAGAGAGGAACCTCACAGCATTTTTTTTGTGACCCTGGGAGGCAAGCTGAAACCCTGGGGCCATGTGGTGTCTGTCTGGTGGCTGTGGCGGAATCAATAGGGGCCTGTTCAATGAATAACACTGGCACTGATCTCGAACAAGGTCTTGGGAGTTGCTAATTACTTCTGCTTTGTTTATCAGACGGACATTCTCCCTCTGACGTTATAAAGGTAATTAGTTCACCCCGAGACGAAAGGAACCTGTTGCTAATCACCTCCCATGGTTGCTATGTTGACACTGGACAGCAAATTTAAAGGTCCTCCTCTCTCTGTCTTTTGCCCGTAGAGTAGGGGTGCTGATCTAGGATCCGTTTAGCCTTTTAGATCATAATGAATAAGATTACATGGGCAGAGGGGACCTTATCCTAGTACTCCTACTCTGATGCTTTGACCCAGGTTATAAAAACTGGTAGTTTTTAAAATTGTTTTATCCCTCCCTCGGTTACATGTTGAGTCAATTCTCAAACAAGTCTGAGCTTGTTTTGTTTTTCAGTTTTATTGTGAAATCTGCTCTGATCTTCTTCTTTCACAAGGCTCAGCTATTGATCTTAACGACAGCCCAGATATAACAGGCCACAGTCCTCAATCCTCAGAGGCTATTGATCTAGTAGTCAGTGTGTCAGACAGATAGTCACTAGATATTGTGTTTGTAGCCGCGGAACCATTCAGATGGCGAGGATTAAGCTCTTTTCCCTTGGCCTGTTCTAATAGAATTCAGGTTTATAAGAACTTTAAAATACGGCCTGGCCTACTGAAACACAAGCCTGGCAGGAAAAGAGTGAAGTAGCCGTTATTGTGTTTTTGAGCCCTGCACCATGTTTTTCAGTAAGCTTGTGGTTTTAGACTAGGACTGAGAAGAGACATTTACATTAAACACTCTTGCTTTTTAAAGGAGCTCGAGTGGAAGGAAGCACCTTATCTGTAAAAGCTCTACTTTTCTAGGAATTTCCGACGCCTTTTTGAGCATTTTGAGTCTGGTTCAATTTGAACAGCAGAGACATCAGATATGGTATGTTACCTCGAACAAGGCTTCACACTCCATGGCTTGTGCTTTCCACCTGCAAAAGGCACAACTCTTTCGACCTAGACTGTCACCGGGGAATTTCAGGCGAACAAGAGAAGAAGGAGATAAAAATGGTCCGGTAGCCTAGTTGGACAGCTCTGGCTACCTGCTCTCCAAAACGACAAATGATCTGGTGCTCTGCATTGACCTTGGTCGGGGACTAATTGCTAGTTGCATGACTCTAGCTGCTGTTTGAGTTTACTTTAACCACATTAGTGGCAAAATGTGTTGCTTCCCAGCAGAACCGAAGTAAGTCAAACAAGGTATTGAAAAGCACAATTTAGTGAAGAACCACTCAATTGCGTGACCGTTGAGAGTTTTTGTGGAACTTACTGTAAAAATGTTACATTGTGGCTTCACTTTCACTGATGAAGGCTTTGTAAGAAGCTTCAATATTGCTTTGTGTAACACATTGCCCCAACTGATATTGTGTTGATTGTTTACTATCTTCAATGTGATGAAACTAATAAGAGGCCAATTTAGATTGGAATGGAGAGAAAATATGTTCATAGAAATCAGGGGCTCAACTTTGATTTTAGAAGTGGGGGGGTCATCATTTGTATTTATTTGATTTTTAGGGGGTAGATCAGCTTTAATATTGCAGATAGATTGTGGCTTCCATCAATGTAATTGTCTGCATCATTTCCAACCACCCATATATATTTTTGTTAAATGTATATTTAAAAAATATATATTTTCCTTTATTATCCACTAACCGTATGATCTCTATCCCCTAATTGGAGTAAACTAATGGCCAACCACACTTAGGCTTTTACTTCCAGTTTATACACACTATATACATTTTACGGACACAGTATATTTTTCAATAGTTAACTTTTGTTTGTTTTCAGTCCCATCTTTCACCTCCACTCATCCCCTCCCATCCATCTCTGAAACCATCCAGTTTTGATCTCTATTTGCAATATATTTGAACTGTGCTGTGATATTTCACAAAATCTTTCTATTCACATAGATTCTACATATTTTTGCTAAGAGTATTATTATATTATTGATCGATTGATGACATAACTCACCTAGCAATGCTATTTGCAGAGGGGGGACATAACTTGAACATTTCCTGTGTTTCTGCACAATCTAATATGACCCATGGCCCTTCTAGCCATCTATTTAGAACAACAAAAAGTAAGCAAAAATGGCCCCAGTCATCAAGCTAGGTAAGAGATGAAGTTATATGACTGAACTCATCATGATAATTCAATCAATATAGTGCTGCACCTTTAACCAATAGCCTAACAAATGAGCAACTCTTACAAATAAAGCACAGACTTAACTTTGAATTGTCTTTTAAGACATCCTCTATATCAAATTTCAGCCAGACCGCTCATCCAACCCGAGCCGTCTACACGCCCGACCCCCACCAGTCTTGTCAATAACTGATCTCTCTCCCCATCTTTTGATATTTTTTTTATGACTCAAAGCGAAGGTTTGGAAAACAAAAGTTAAATGAAAGCACACATTAACACACAAACAGTACACCTTCCATATAATTCATATCATAGGCCTAATAGTACTGTAGAGCTCTTTTTCCTTTCACGGAATATAGCTGGGTCACCCCGAGCTGCCAGGACTGTGCAGCTCAGCAGCTAGGGATTGCCTAAATAGGTATCTCTGTTGACGTGGGCATGTTTTTAATACAGACTCCTTTTGTCGTACAGTATTCCATATAAGGCATCCAGACCTTATGAAAGTTGCACAGTATACCCTTAATCTTAAAGCAAATCTAGTGATACTGCACATAACTTGATATTTCTTCACTACATTGTGGGAGGATAACTATCCTTCCAATTAATGGCAATGCATTTATTAGCCACTATAAATGCTAGGTTACACAGTTTCTTCTTATTTTTTAATGTAACCTTTATTTAACTAGGCAAGTCAGTTAAGAACAAATTCTTATTTGCAATGACTGCCTACCTGGGCCAATTGCGCGCCGCCCTATGGGACTCACGGCCAGATATCACACAGTCTGGAATCAAACCAGGGACTCTAGTGACACCTCTTGCACTGAGATGCAGTGTCTTAGACCACTGCAACACTCGGCACTAATACGTCTCCAGTAGCAATATTTACAAGCAAACAAAAACAGGGAAAAGGGGGAATCTGTAGACATGCTGAGTTAAAAGAACATACTCTTTGCCAGAATTCAGCCAGCCTTCACCAGACCACAACATATGCAAATATGTCCTCTTTTGTGCTTTACACCTCCAGAAGAATAATTTCAATTTCTGAGTGCATGATATTCAGTTTCACTGGCATATAGTACGTTCTATGGATGGTCTTAAACTGCAGTAATTTATGTCTGAGATTATATGAACATGACTGGGTTTTCTAACCATTCATCATCAATAGCATCTCCCAGGTCTTCCTCACATTTTTGTTTTACATGTTTTGTGTCATCAGGAAAAGTTTATCAACCCTTGATACAGTTTGGAAATCAACATTCGAGGTTTGTCAGACTGCCTTAAAATAGCATCTGGCTTGTCCAGTGTTTACTGCACAGAGAGAATGTGTTTAATCCTCAAATTCACATCACCTCTGTCACAGACTGGTCTTCCCTGGCTGCCTGACTCTTGTCACCATCTGATCCTCCTAAAATGAGGCATGACAAAATTACCTTGGTGTACATTATCCAAGAATATAATAAATGGTTAGATAATTGAAAGGACCATTATTCCTAGACTGTAGCTTTATGCTTAAACTGCTGTCATGTAGCTACTGTAGGTCTACCCATCAATTCAAGATGGAACTTTATCATTCACTGAATATACTGCAAAATTCACCTGTGCTCCCTAGAGACTGGTCTTCCTTGGCTGTCTGACCCTGCTGGGAATCCTCTCACTCTTAAAAGGTAGGCTATAAAAATAGCTCAAGAGAAAGTGCAAGTCTCTCCTACTCTGCTCCCTTCAAACTACATCTACTATATTAATCTCTGGTAAACTAACCTATTTTAAGTTATTTTTGTACATTTGATATTGCCTATAGGGTGCAAAATTACTGGGATCATGGCTGGCAAGTGAATTTCCCACGCAGACCTCTACTGTGCACCATGACAGTGAAGCCTGCAGGGTTAGAGCTGTTCGTTACCGACTGTTTGTGTGAAAAGTAGGGAATTATCTAGGGAAAATAAAAGATAAATAAAGTTACATTGCCATACTGACTAATACAACTCACATTACACTGAAAAAACGTCAGAATATCAATTTTAAATCATTTGGCCGATTTGTTTCATTGTTTATTTCAGGTCTAGTTTGATTGAGGCAAAAGTAATAGCTAACGTAAGCAAACTTTTGGCCAGCTCTTTTTAATGGTACATCAAACGGCGAAAGTTCATTTACTTCTGAAACGGGACAAAACAAAGGCTACAAAACATTTCCATACAAACTCGTTTTTTTTGTTTTTTGTTAAGCTAAACAGCAGTTACCTTGCCAGCTACATCAGTCAACTAAAGAGTAACCTGTTTCTGTTCTGCTACCTTTTACAACTCAGTGAAAAAGAGCAACACATAGGGGAAGATTGTCAAACTTTTCTTTTTGCTTTGGGAGGGTTGTGTGATTTTTTTTTGGGGGGGGGGTACTGGATTTTTCTCATAAACGATAGCTTGACTTACCACGGTGCTCCAACTGACCTCGACAGTTGAACTTGAAGTGCTTCTGGGCCAGGTCGAGGTCCCCATTGCTCGGAACCTCCACTGGTACCATTGCCGCCCTGGGTCCCGACAATAACACGGCCAAGGCTGTCCTCTCGTGCAATTTCTTCAACAGATTAATGTGGTAAATCTGTTGGTGTTTCCGACGCGGTAATTGACAGGTCCAAGCTTCTTGATCACCTCGTATGGTCAGTGCCATGTTGCCAGAAACTTACTTTCAGCCGTGGGGATCAAGACCAACACCCTGTCTCCCACCTGGAATTCTCGGGGCTGGGCTCCCCGATTGTAGGCTTGGGCTCGTTGGGCCTTCTCCATATGTTCCCTCATGACTGGCCATATGGCTGTCATCTGCTCCCGCATCGTCTCCACATGCTCTACCATGCTGCGTAAGGGGGTCGGTTGGGCTTTCCACCCCTCCTTGTCAAGGTCCAGTAGGCCGCGTGGCCTCCTCCCATAGAAGAGTTCGAACAGGGAAAACCCAGTGGAGGATTGGGGTACTTCTTGGATTGAGCTCCCAGGCGATTCCCTTGGACACCGCCGCCCGTAGGGGAATGGCCTAAGGATACCGGGTGGCATAGTCCACTATTGCCAAGATGTACCTGTGTCCTTGAGCAGTCTTCACCAGGGGTCCCTCTATGTCCATGGCAATGCGTTCAAAGGGCACCCCGATTATTGGCAGGGGGACCAGAGGGTATTGAAGTGTGCTTTCAGGGCAGTGAGTTGACACTCCGGGCAGCTGTGAGAGTAGTCTTCCGCGGCCCTCCTCATCCCATGCCAGTGGAACCGGGCGGTGATCCGTTCCCGGGTCTTCTCCATTCCCAGGTGCGCCTCCAACAGGTCGGTGTGGGCCAGCTGAAGAACGGTTCCTACGTCTGTCGGGGCAGCAACAATACCTCTTGAAGTTCCCCCTGTTGGTGCAACACCTGATACAAAAGCTTATTCTTAATTTGGAAATGGGGGTATCGCCAGTCACCCACGGAAGTAGCTGTCCATCCACCACTATCACTTGGGCAGCGGCAGCTTTCAAATTCGGATCCCCCCACTGGGCTGTCCCGAATTGTCCCCTCAGTTGGCCCCCCGTGGGGGTCTGGACTGGCCCCTCAAAATTGAGGAGGGGGAGGCTGGGCTCCTCTTCCAGTGGTTCACCAGGGGGTCCGGGTTCCAGCTCCCCCTGCGACTCAGGCCCGTAGAGTCACGTTGGTTAACCGGTGGCTTCCGGGCTGCACAGGCGAGGGGTCGTCCCCGCTCTCTTCTTCGGCTGGCTCATATATTTTCTTCAACTCGTGCCCCCATAGGGCCGTGAACAGCGGACAATCCAGTCCCACTAGGAGAGGTACCGGCAGCTCTGGTACTGCACCCACCCTCATCTGGCAGCGCCTTTGTGGCGTCACGATGTTGGTCCATCCGGTGGCATACTGCTTTGTCACCGTGAACACAGGAAATGGACATCTCCCTACCCCGTTCCGTCTCCTGGTTCAGTAGTTACAAGTGTAACCATGCTTCCGTGTCGTGTCTATTCACCTTCACCGGGACCATGGGTGCAGTTGATTTGTGGTGAGTTCAACTGGAGGTGACATAATTCACGGCGTGACCCACCTCGCCTCAAGGGCTAGCTGATGGCATCAACTCCTCCCGAGCCGGGCAATTCCAGGCAATGTGCCCCCGGGCGCCACACTCAAAACACCTCCTTTGGTCTCTATCTACCTGCGGTCGTCAGTGGCGGGTCGGCCCTACTCCGGCTGTCTCTCCACATGTTTGCCGTCCTTTGGCCCTACCAACTGTCGGTTCGGGGTACACCGCAGTGGGGCTGTCCTTCAGTCCCCTCGGACGGGTTGCCGACTCGTCCCGGCTCCCACTCAGCAGTGCCTGAGTGTTCTTGTGTATCTCCACTGCTTCCAAGAGGCCCTCCAAGGTCTGGGGTGCACATAGACTCGTTGCCCTCTTCATGTCCAGGACCACTTTGTTGAGGATGGAGATGGTGGATACGTCGGTGAGGAGCAGTGCCCTAGTGACGCGCAGTAGATTGCTCATCTGGGCTTGGGGGGATGCGGAAACCTCCAGTCATGGAACCGTTGAGCCCGATGGGCCAGGCTGTACCCGTAGCGGCTGAGTATCTAACGTTTGAGTACGTCGTAGTTTGTCGCCTGTTCATCGTTTAGGTCCCAATACGCCTTTTGGGCATTCCCAGAGGAACAATTGTTTTTCTGAGGTCTTGGCTGATTTCTTTTCATTTTCCCATGATGTCAAGCAAAGTGGCACTGAGTTTGAAGGTAGGCCTTGAAATGCATCCACAGGTACACCTCCAATTGACTCAAATAGCCTGTCAAAAGCTTCTAAAGACATGACATAATTTTCTGGAATTTTCCAAGCCAGGTTTAAAGGTACAGTCTACTTAGTGTATGTAAACTTCTGACCCACTGGAATTGTGATACAGTGAATTATAAGTGAAACAATTGTTGGAAAAATTACTTGTGTCATGCACAAAGTAGATGTCCTAACCAACTTGCCAAACTATAGTTTAAGTTTTCTGGGATATGTGGGATGGTAGCGTCCCACCACGCCAACAGCCAGTGAAATTGCATGGCGCCAAATTCAAAACAACTGAAATACCATAATTAAAATTCCTCAAACATACAAGTATTTTACACCATTTTAAAGATATTCTTGTAAATCCAGCCACAGTGTCCGATTTCAAATAGGCTTTACAGCGAAAGCACACCAAATGATTATGCTTGGTCAGCACCTAGTCACAGAAAACCATACAGTCATTTTCTAGCCAAGGAGAGGGCTCACAAAAATCAGAAAAAGCGATTAAATTAATCACTAACCTTTTGATCTCCATCAGATGGCACTCACAGGACTTCATATTACCCAGTAAATGTGTGTTTTGTTCGATAGAGTTAATCTTTATGTCCAAAAACCTTATTTGAAATTGGTGTGTTATGATCAGAAATGTATTGTCTCAAACAAACATCCAGTGAAAGTGCAGAGAGCCACATCAAATTACAGAAATACATATAATAAACATTGATAAGAGATACAAGTGTTATGCATGGAAATATAGATAAACTTCTCCATGCAACCGCTGTGTCAGATTTCAAAAGCTTTACGGTGAAAGCACACCTTGCGATTATACACTGCTCAGAAAAATAAAGGGAACACTTAAACAACACAATGTAACTCCAAGTCAATCACACTTCTATGAAATCCAACTGTCCACTTAGGAAGCAACACTGATTGACAATAAATTTCACATGCTGTTGTGCAAATGGAATAGACAACAGGTGGAAATTATAGGCAATTAGCAAGACACCCCCAATAAAGGAGTGGTTCTGCAGGTGGTGACCACAGACCACTTCTCAGTTCCTTTGCTTCCTGGCTGATGTTTTGGTCACTTTTGAATGCTGGCAGTGCTTTCACTCTAGTGGTAGCATGAGACGGAGTCTACAACCCACACAAGTGGCTCAGGTAGTGCAGCTCATCCAGGATGGCACATCAATGTGAGCTGTGACAACAAGGTTTGCTGTGTCTGTCAGCGTAGTGTCCAGAGCATGGAGGCACTACCAGGAGACAGGCCAGTACATCAGGAGACGTGGAAGAGGCCGTAGGAGGGCAATAACCCAGCAGCAGGACCGCTACCTCCGCCTCTGTGCAAGGTGGAGCAGGAGGAGCACTGCCAGAGCCCTGCAAAATGACCTCCAGCAGGCCACAAATGTGCATGTGTCTGCTCAAACGGTCAGAAACCGACTCCATGAGGGTGGTATGAGGGCCCGACGTCCACACGTGGGGGTTGTGCTTACAGCCCAACACCATGCAGGACGTTTGGCATTTGCCAGAGAACACCGAGATTGGCAAATTCGCCACTGGCGCCCTGTGCTCTTCACAGAGGAAAGCAGGTTCGCGCTGAGCACATGTGACAGACGTGACAGAGTCTGGAGACGCCGTGGAGAACGTCCTGCTGCCTGCAACATCCTCCAGCATGACCGGTTTGGCAGTGGGTCAGTCATGGTGTGGGGTGGCATTTCTTTGGGGGGCCGCAGAGCCCTCCATGTGCTCGCCAGAGGTAGCCTGACTGCCATTAGGTACCGAGATGAGATCCTCACACCCCTTGTGAGACCATATGCTGGTGCGGTTGGCCCTGGGTTCCTCCTAATGCAAGACAATGCTGGACCTCATGTGGCTGGAGTGTGTCAGCAGTTCCTGCAAGAGGAAGGCTTTGATGCTATGGACTGGCCCGCCCGTTCCCCAGACCTGAATCCAATTGAGCACATCTGGGGCATCATGTCTCGCTCCATCCACAAACGCCACGTTGCACCACAGACTGTCCAGAAGTCGGCGGATGTTTTAGTCCAGGTCTGGGAGGAGATCCCTCAGGAGACCATCCCCCACCTCATCAGAAGCATGCCAAGCGTTGTAGGGAGATCATACAGGTACGTGGAGACCACACACACTGCTGAGCCTCATTTGGACTTGTTTTAAGGACATTACATCAAAGTTGGATCAGCCTGTAGTGTGGTTTTCCATTTTAATTTTGAGTGTGACTCCATATCCAGACCTCCATGGGTTGATACATTTGATTTCCATTGATAATTTGTGTGTGATTTTGTTGTTCGCACATTCAACTATGTAAAGAAAAAAGTATTTAATAAGAATATTTCATTCATTCAGATCTAGGATGTGTTATTTTAGTGTTCCCTTTATTTTTTTTGAGCAGTGTATTAGGTCAGTGCTAGTCACGGAAAAACAACCAGCCATTTTCCAAAGAGGAGAGGTGTCAGAAAAGTCAGAAATAGCATTATAAATATTCACGTACCTTTGATGATCTTGATCGGAATGCGCTCCCAGGAATCCCAGTTCCACAATAAATGTTTGTTTTGTTCGATAAAGTCCATCATTTATGTCCAAATACCTCCTTTTTTTGTTTGAGCGTCTAGCCCAGTAATCCAATGCATAATGCGCTATCACTTGTCCAGATGAAATGTCAAAGTTATATTACAGTTCGTAGAAACATGTCAAACTCTGTATTGAATCAATCTTTAGGATGTTTTTATCATAAATCTTCAATAATGTTCCAAGCGAAGAATTCCTTTTGTCTTTAGAAATGCAATGGAATGCAGCTAACTCTCACGGGGGCGTGCGTGATCAGCTCATGGCACTCTGCCAGACCTCTGGTTGAAACAGCTCTCATTCTCTCCTCCTTTACAGTAGAATCCTCAAACAAGGTTCAAAGGACTGTTGACATCTCGTGGAAGCCTTAGGAAGTGCAATATGACCCCATAGACACTGTGTATTCGATGGGCAATGACTTGAAAACCTTCAGATTTCCCACTTCCTGGTTGGATATGTTTCTCAGGTTTTTTGCCTGCCATATGAGTTCTGTTGTACTCAGACATCATTCAAACAGTTTTAGAAACTTCAGTGTTTTTTCTATCCAAATCTACTACTTACAGTGGGGCAAAAAAGTATTTTGTCAGCCACCAATTGTGCAAGTTCTCCCACTTAAAAAGACGAGAGGCCTGTAATTTTCATCATAGTTACACTTCAACTATGACAGACAAAATTAGAAAAAAAATCCAGAAAATCACATTGTAGGATTTTTAATGAATTTATTTGCAAATTATGGTGGAAAATAAGTATTTGGTCACGTACAAACAAGCAAGATTTCTGGCTCTCACAGACCTGTAACTTCTTCAAGAGGCTCCTCTGTCCTCCACTTGTTACCTGTATTAATGGCACCTGTTTGAACTTGTTATCAGTATAAAAGACACCTGTCCACAACCTCCAAACAGTCACACTCCAACCTCCACTATGGCCAAGACCAAAAAGCTGTCAAAGGACAACAGAAACAAAAAGACCTGCACCAGGCTGGCAAGACTGAATCTGCAATAGGTAAGCAGCTTGGTTTGAAGAAATCAACTGTGGTAGCAATTATTAGGAAATGGAAGACATACAAGAAGGCTCCACGCAAGATCTCACCCCGTGGAGTCAAAATGATCACAAGAACGGTGGGCAAAATTCCCAGAACCACACGGAGGGACCTAGTGAATGACCTGCAGAGAGCTGGGACCAAAGTAACAAAGCCTACCATCAGTAACACACTACGCCACCAGGGACTCAAATCCTGCAGTGCCAGACGTGTCCCCCTGCTTAAGCCAGTACATGTCCAGGCCCGTCTGAAGTTTGCTCGAGAGCATTTGGATGATCCAGAAGAAGATTGGGAGAATGTCATATGGTCAGATGAAACCAAAATAGAACATTTTGGTAAAAACTCAACTCGTCGTGTTTGGAGGACAAAGAATGCTGAGTTGCATCCAAAGAACACCATACCTACTGTGAAGCATGGGGGTGGAAACCTCATGCTTTGGGGCTGTTTTTCTGCAAAGGGACCAGGACGACTGATCCGTGCAAAGGAAAGATTGAATGGGGCCATGTATCGTGAGATTTTGAGTGAAAACCTCCCATCGGCAAGGGCATTGAAGATGAAACGTGGCTGGGTCTTTCAGCATGACAATGATCCCAAACACACCACCCGGGCAACGGAGTGGCTTCGTAAGAAACATTTCAAGGTCCTGGAGTGGCCTAGCCAGTCTCCAGATCTCAACCCCATAGAAAATCTTTGGAAGGAGTTGAAAATCCATGTTGCCCAGCAACAGCCCCAAACGTCACTGCTCTAGAGGAGATCTGCATGGAGGAATGGGCCAAAATACCAGCAACAGTGTGTGAAGACTTACAGAAAACGTTTCAACTCTGTCATTGCCAACAAAGGGTATATAACAAAGTATTGAGAAACTTTTGTTATTGACCAAATACTTATTTTCCACCATAATTTGCAAATAAATTCATTAAAAATCCTACAATGTGATTTTCTGGATTTTTTTTTCTCATTTTGTCTGTCGTAGTTGAAGTGTACCTATAATGAACATTACAGGCCTCATCTTTTTAAGTGGGAGAACTTGCACAATTGTTGGCTGACTAATACTTTTTTGCCTCACTGTAGATACAGACGCATTGCAGAGATACAGACAAAAAATATTTAAACACATTAGCCAGCTTTTGACATGCTTTTTAAAAGTGGGTATGGTTGTAATTGAGTTGCTGTGGTAGTTTGTTCCACACAACAGCACCAGTGTATAAAAATGTGTTCTTACCAGATAGCTTATATTTTTAGATGTTTGGGGCTGCTGGTGAATCATGATGTGCAGGCGGAATCAAAGGGACACTGAACTAGAGCACTTGCGAGAGTCTTTAGGGTGTCTATAGCTAGGTGTCCATCCAATTGGCGGCAGATTTTCACGTCAATTTTCTAAAGTATACATAAAAACAAATGCACATTTCCCCCATCAGAGTTGTTTCCATCAAATTTACTTGTTGCGGAAAAATGTCTGCGTGTATACGCAGTGTACATAAAAATTACATGTACGCAATAAAAACCTACATGGTTTCTATCGCATTTTCAACTTTTGGGGGTCAAACGGCTGCCAAGCATCAATCATCATGTCACCAGAATAAGACCCTCAATATTTATTGAAAGGAGCATCCATCAACCTCGTCACCGTGCATTTTCCCCACCCTGTGAAGTTCATCATAATGTATTTAATCTAGCCGAATAAAATGCATTCTTTCCCATGTTATGAAAAAACAAACATTTGCAACGTACTTTACTCGCATAACAAAGCTGGATGGAAACCTGGTTAATGTCCAGCCATTTTGAGGATGTGGAATTATATTTTGGACGAACATGCGCATGCCTGGCCGACAGGAGACTTCTGGACTGGCCGAATTACATTAAAACATTGACTGGTTGTGTTTATGCCACAAAAAAAGCTAATAAATAAAAACATTTTAATGACAAATATTTAGGCTATATTGAAGTGTTAGGTTCTAGGTGCGCTAGGGATAGCCTGTCGGATTGGAGAGGCAAAACGCATGTTGAGCTTTCCTGAATAACTGGGCCTGCCGGGAGCATATGTGGCCACATTATTATAGGTCTACTTGGGAGAACGATGATCTGCAACAGACAGCGCATCTCAGTATCAGAAGAAGAGCTTGTTTGGGCCAGCACCGTTATTCAAATTAAATTTTCACTGCAGCCTAGAGTAGAATTTTGTACTCACTTGAAAACAATAATACAATGATTCATTGTATTGTGGTATTGTAGGATAATTGTATATTGTCCCAAAACAAAATCAATAGGGGAGCTATCTGATCTGCGTGTCTCATATCCTCACTGTTCTTTCATGCTCAATGACGCACCAGGCCTCTCCACTGCCTATCAGCTATTCCTATTTGTTGATGTGGATTCAATGCTTTTATGTGGGGTTTGATTGGTAGTTAGCCTATTGCAGATCTGTACAAATTATCCACTTACCAATATCACTATGAATGGTGGATAGAAGGCAGGATGGACAGACTGGTAGGCTATATTGATCTGTGGTATAGTAAAAGTTAGCATGCGGAAAAGCATAGTGCATAAGGGAAATACCAAAACGCCTTGATATAAGGGAGGCGCATGCAAGCAGATGAGATTTGGCTAAGATGGAAGAAATGGTATAGTAAAACCTGCAAAAGAGTGAATGTAAACTAGAGTTTGACCGATGAATCGGAATGGCCAATTAATTAAGGCTGTTTTTAAGTTTTCATAACAACCCGGAAATCGATATTTTTGGACACCGATTTTTTTTTTACACCTTTATTTAACTAGGCAAGTCAGTTAAGAACACATTCTTATATTCAATGACGGCCTAGGAATGGTGGGTTAACTGCCTCGTTCAGGGGCAGAATGACAGATTTTCACCTTGTCACCTGGGGGGATCCAATCTTGCAACCTTACAGTTAACTAGTCCAACGCTCTAACCACCTGCCTCTCTCTCGTTGCACTCCATAAGGAGACTGACTGCCTGTTACAGGAATGCAGTAAGCCAAGGTAAGTTGCTCGCTAGCATTAAACTTATTTTATAAAAAACTATCAATCATAATCACTAGTTAACTACACATATTACTAGTTTATCTAGCGTTTACTGCATTGCATATAATCTGACTGAGCATACAAGTATCTGAGTGAGCGGTGGTAGGCAGCAGCAGTCTCGTAAGGATTCATTCAAACAGCACTTTTGTGCATTTTGCCTGCAGATCTTCGTTGTGTGTCAAGCATTGCGCTGTTTATGACTTCAAGCCTATCGACTCCCGAAATGAGGCTGGTGTAACCGATGTGAAATGGCTAGCTAGTTAGCGTGATGTGCGCTAATAGCGTTTCAAATGTCACTCGCTCTGAGACTTGGAGTGGTTGTTCCCCTTGCTCTGCATGGGTAACGCTGCTTCGAGGGTGGCTGTTGTCGTTGTGTTCCTGGTTCGAGCCCAGGGAGGAGCGAGGAGAGGGACGGAAGCTATACTGTTACACTGGCAATACTAAAGTGCCTATAAGAACATCCAATAGTCAAAGGTTAATGAAACACAAATGGTATAGAGGGAAATAGTCCTGTAATTCCTATAATAACTACAACCTAAAACTTCTTACCTGGGAATATTGAAGACTCATGTAAAAAGGAACCACCAGCTTTCATATGTTTTCATGTTCTGAGCAAGGAACTTAAACGTTAGCTTTCTTACATGGCACATATTGCACTTTTACTTTCTTCCCCAACACATTGTTTTTGCATTATTTATTAGAGGCAAAATGTATTTTGATGTATTATATTAAGTTAAAATAAGTGTTCATTAAGTATTGTTGTAATTGTCATTATTACAACAACAAAAAATAAAATCATCCGATTAAATCGGTATCGGCTTTTTTGGTCCTCCAATAATCGGCATCGGTATCAGCGTTGAAAACTCATAATCAGTCGACCTCTAATGTAAACCAGGGGAAAAAACACACTAGCTTCCCCTGTGCACAATATAAAACAGCACAACCCAAAGCGAAAAAAGAAGTTTGACAATTGAAGATACTTTTTTCCCTCACTGTGTGACAATAAAACATTTAATCCCCTGCTGATTTTGTACGTTTGCCCACTGACAAAGAAATAATCAGTCTATCATTTTAATGGTAGGTTTATTTGAACAGTGAGAGACAGAATACCAACAAAAAAATGCATGTCAAAAATGTAAATAAATTGATTAGCATTTTAAATTGATTAGCATTTTAATGAGGGAAATAAGTATTTGACCCCTCTGCAAAACATGACTTAGTACTTGGTGGCAAAACCCTTGTTGGCAATCAGAGGTCAGACATTTCTTGTCGTTGGCCACCAGGTTTGCACACATCTCAGGAGGGATTTTGTCCCACCCGTCTTTGCAGATCATCTCCAAGTCATTAAGGTTTTGAGAATGACGTTTGGCAACTCGAACCTTCAGCTCCCTCCAGACTTTCTATGGGATTAAGGTCTGGAGACTGGCTAGGCCACTCCAAGACCTTAATGTGCTTCTTCTTGATTCTTCTTGCTTCTTCTTCCACTCCTTTGTTGCCTTGGCCGTGTGTTTTGGGTCATTGTCATGCTGGAATACTCATCCACGACACATTTTCAATGCCCTGGCTGAGGGAAGGAGGTTCTCAGCCAAGATTTGATGGTACATGGCCTCGTCCATCGTCCCTTTGATGCGGTGAAGTTGTCCTGTCCCCTTAGCAGAAAAACACCCCCAAAGCATAATGTTTCCACCTCCATGTTTGACGGTAGGGATGATGTTCTTGGGGTCATAGGCAGCATTTCTCCTCCTCCAAACACGGCGAGTTAAGTTGATGCCTAAGAACTCCATTTTGGTCTCATCTGACCACAACACTTTCACCCATTATTCAGATGTTCATTGACAAACTTCAGACCGGCATGTACATGTGCTTTCTTGAGCAGGGGGACCTTGCAGGTGCTGCAGGATTTCAGTCCTTCACGGCGTATTGTGTTACCAATTGTTTTCTTGGTGACTATGGTCCCAGCTGCCTTGAGATCATTGACAAGATCCTCCCGTGTAGTTCTGAGCTGATTCCTCACCGTTCTCATGATCATTGCAATTCCACGAGGTGAGATCTTGCATGGAGCCCCAGGCCAAGGGAGATTGACAGTTCTTTTGTTTTTCTTCCATTTGCAAATAATCGCCACCAACTGTTGTAACCTTCTCACCAAGCAACTTGGAGATGGTCTTGTAGCCCATTCCAGCCTTGTGTCGGTCTACAATCTTGTCCCTGACATCCTTGGAGAGCTCTTTGGTCTTGGCCATGGTGGAGAGTTTGGAATCTGATTGATTGATTGATTGCTTCTGTGGACCGGTGTCTTTTATACAGGTAACAAGCTGAGATGAGGAGCACTCCCTTTAAGAGTTGTGCTCCTAATCTCAGCTCGTTACCTATATAAAAGACACCTGGGAGCCAGAAATCTTTCTGATTGAGAGGGGGTCAAATACTTATTTCCCTCATTTAAAATGCAAATCTCTCACTGTTCAAATAAACCTACCATTAAAATAATAGACGGATCATTTCTTTGTCAGTGGGCAAACCTTACAAAATCAGCAGGGGATCAAATCCTTTTTTCCCTCACTGTACACCAGATAGATGCATGAAATGTGTTTTTCCAGGGTCAGCCATGGTAGTAGAGCGCCCCTAGAGCAAATTAGGGTTAAGTTTTGTGCTCACAGATACATTCACCAATTTTCTTTTTCTTCCCTTTGACGGGTCAGCTTTCGAACCAGCAACCTTTCAGTTGCTTTGCCTAACGCTCTAACCCCTAGACTACCTGCCACCCTCCCCTATTTTAGACCA
Source organism: Oncorhynchus masou masou (assembly GCF_036934945.1). Taxonomy (NCBI): domain Eukaryota; kingdom Metazoa; phylum Chordata; class Actinopteri; order Salmoniformes; family Salmonidae; genus Oncorhynchus; species Oncorhynchus masou. Next base: position 32,518,529 of record NC_088238.1, read on the forward strand.
CCCCAGTAAATTTAGAACTGTCCCTAACTGTTTTGACATCAAGTTCAGCCATCGGCTAATCAGCTGGGTATACAGACTCAAGGAATTAGAATGTACCAGAAGGCACCAATATAGAGCTCATTTGAAAGTATATACTGTACTCTATACCATCTACTGCATCTTGCCTATGCCGTTCGGCCATCGCTCATCCATATATTTACATGTACATACATGTATTCTTATTTATTCCTTTACACTTGTGTGTATAAGGTAGTTGTAAATAACACACTCTGTAAATAACACACTCTACAACACTTATTTGATCTCTTAGTGTCAAATAAAGGCACTATATGCAATTAAAATATCATATCACAATAAACAGCCTTTCAGTAGCCTAATAAAGAGAGAGATTCAATTGCTTAACATTTTTTGATAATAATTTATGGCACAGCTGAAGTGAGGAGTGGGATTAATCATAGGTAGAAAGCTATTTTTACCTTTGGTAAAACAACACTCTTCTAAACCACAGGGAAGTGGCTACAGAGACTACATCCAGTGGGTTTATAATTCTAGGACAGGAAGTCAAAGTTCCAATCCTGTGGCACATGAGGATATTTCATCATTTGAACTGAGACTCTACTCTTCAGAATGACGATAGCGCTACACTTTAAAAAAATGCTGGGTTAAAAACAACCAAATTTTGGTTATTTGGTAACCCAGCGCTGGGTAAATATTGGACAGAATACACACTGGGTGATGTAATCCATAGGTTATTTTCATGAGGCGTGGCTTTCAGATAGTTATTTTTGGACACCCGTGAGAGCAAATGTAATTCCTGTTCATCATGATAAATTTCAACACTGAAAATTAAAAAATGTTCTTGAATATATTTTGCACATTAAACTCTAATACATTTCACAACATTATTATATACGTATCCCAACATTGGTATATGCATAGGCTCTTTAGAAACTCAAACACTTGTAACCCTCATTTAAGCCACAAAGGTGTTCAACCTTAACATGTGATAATACAACAGAACATATTAACATTTACTCTCACGGGTGGCCAAAAGTAACTACCTGAAACACACATGCCTATTAAGTCACCCCTCCAGTCTTCTGATCTGAACTGCTGGGTCATATCTCAATAACCCAGCACCCAGGATCAATAACCCATCAGTTATTAAAGAAAACAACCCAACTAAATATTCTAATGCCTGGCAACCCAGCAGTCGGGTCATCCCAAACAACCTAGCATTTTTTAGAGTGTAGTGTTCTTTTCTATGGGAATGACTATCATTGGATAGAATGGTCTTATGCATTTCACATTTATGACAACAAAGACACAAAGTGAAAAAAAAGATAGGCGTAAATGGTAATTAGATATTTGGGGAATGGATGTCTGGTCTAGCAGGCTGTCTCTGAGCACACTGTATTTGAAGATGTAAAACAATTCAGACGACATGCTGCTGTATCTGTATGCACACGGTTCCTTTAAGGCTTACAAGCATCTGTCTCTAATACATCCCTGCTTGTAAGTGGCTCTGATTAGATGTGCATATAAAAGCGAGGTTGTTGTCCCTTTGAACTGAATAAATTGTTGCGTAATCAGATGAGCACTCTGTGCATCTGATACCGAGTGGGGAGAGTTTTCCATCCCACCCAAACTGATTACCCCTGTCTGTCAAGACATAATCCTATCTTCATGTTTTCACTTGCTCTTTATGTAAGTTGATTGATTGAATTACATTACAGCACAGTATGTTAATACCCCTTTCCCTCCCTCCCTCCCTCCCTCCCTCCCTCCCTCCCTCCCTCCCTCCCTCCCTCCTCCCTCCCTCCCTCCCTCCCTCCCTCCCTCCCTCCCTCCCTCCCTCCCTCCCTCCCTCCCTCCCTCCCTCCCTCCCTCCCTCCCTCCCTCCCTCCCTCCCCATCTCCTCCCCATCTCTCTCTCCCTCTCTCCCCTCTCTCCCTCCTCTCTCTCCCATCTCTCCCTCTCCCCTCTCTCCCTCTCTCCCTCCCCATCTCTCCCTCTCTCCCTCCCCATCTCTCCCTCTCTCCCTCCCCATCTCTCCCTCTCTCCCTCCCCATCTCCCTCTCTCTATCTATCAATCTACAGCTCTAGTGGTGAGGTTTCTGACCAGACGTTTCATCTGGGAGTATGACCCAACACTTGGTAAGACACCCTTCCTGCTCCCCTCCTGCTGTCCTAGGCAACATTGAAAACAACCTGCACAACACTAGTCTTAGTGTGTTTTGTGCAGCCAGTAAAGCACTCTCCCTATGATTTTTGGGTATCAAAGGCTTTATCTGACCTCAAAGGCTGTTTTGATCCAGAGATGACCGTGCTGCGTTGGTCAAAGCCTTCTATCGCTGCAAGTTATCATATCAAGATAGCAACCGAAGTAGTAATAATCACTCCCATGTGGTAGTATATTTCCCCCATATCTCCTCAACATATCATACAGATTCATTTCCTGACAATATGCCTTTACGTTAGGCCTGACCTCGTTTTTATAGCAAAAACTACATCACAACCCTAGCCTGGTCGGTGATTTAACATGCTATGAATGCTATGTGATTATGAGACAGGGATAGAGGCAATGCCTTAAGTTTAGGGCGAGGCGAAGCGTTATTCATTCACGCCAGTTGTCGGTTAATCAGGTTCATATATAGGCTAAGTGACCACAGTGAGCGTGCAAGGGGAGGTTCGTATAGTAAGCCTACATCCCGTCATTGGCAGGAAAATCCGATTGTGGCATGTTTTGCTTAAAGCTAGAACAATATTGGGGTTGTTCTTTTCATGGTTCAAAGGTTCAATAACACCGTGGCACAGACCCAACTGTTGGCATGGGGGGAGCAGTAACATGATATAGACATTAAGCCCCATTGCATGCAGACATTTCAATGTGATGGATGCTATATATACACATATACTCCTACAAATACCAATGGTCTAAGATATGCTTATAGCATGCTGTCAAACAATTAGCTTGAAAGGGAATTGGATCCGGCAGATATTTATATATATTTTCTCACTGCAAGCCACGTCTCTGATTCCCATTGACAGTTCCCCCATTTTCCCCCTGAATGTGATGTACGTTTTGGTGCAGGCTCAAGTGCTTGTTATTCGAACAGCATTCAAGAGTATAACCTAGTACCCACCACAGCTTATATCCTGACATCACACAAGGGTTGAATGAAAGATGAAGGCTTTGGGCTGAGAGAGAGAGAGACACAGCGCTCACCGCTCTGTAAGAAACATGGACGTTGAGAATATTGAATTACAACACCAGACAGATTAATTTCATGAAGTTTCAGAACAGGGTCTGGAAGCAATTTAATCATGTTTTTGCAAACAGTATGTGTATACTGTAGGATACCCATATCCTTCGGTGGTTTATGCGAGTCCAGAAAAGTAATATGATTTTAATAACGTGCCTTGTGGTCTACTAAATTGGTCATTTCATCATATGATGATAGAACCCCTAAAATGGAGCCCTCTGATTAAATCAACCACCATGCTGTCAATCTCAAAACGCCTGTAATGAAATTAACAGAAATCTGTTTCGATTGACATTCAAGAAGCACTTAGTTTGCGTAGGTGTACAGTCTGCACATACAAATGGATTTGATGAAGCTATGATAATAAGATGAAATCTCTTTACTTCAAAGAGATGCCATCTGCTAATTTGTTTTATCAGATTCTTGGGGGGGGGGGCGGGGGTCAGACAGCCGTGCAAAATGAAGCTGTTGTACAACAGAGTGCTTTCCATTTCATAATTATATTGTTACATAATTCAACTGTAGGAATATGATGTGTTGAAACCTTGTTCTTTTTTGATGTTCCCTCAATTCTGATCAGAGTTTAGGAGTTAGGATTTAACCTGCGTAAGGGGGATCAATTAAATATGATTACAAAAGACTGCTACAGTGACTAATATCAGGAGAATATTTTTGGGGGATGGAGATACACAATTCAATATATAAATACACAAGTGTAGCCAATGTGAAATGGCTAGCTAGTTAGAGGTGGTGCGCGCTAGTGGCGTTTCCATCGGTGACGTCACTTGCTCTGAGACCTTGAAGTAGTAGGTTCCCTTTCCCCCGGCTTTTGTGGAGCGATGGGTAACGATGCTTCGAGGGTGACTGTTGACATGTGCAGAGCGTCCCTGGTTCGCTCCCAGGTCGGGGTGAGGGGACGGACGTAAAGTCTATACTGTTACATTGGTGCCGTGACCCGGATCACTGGTTGCTGCGGAAAGAGGAGGTCAAAAGGGGGGTGAGTGTAGCCGATGTGAAATGGCTAGCTAGTTAGCGGTGGTGCGCGCTAGTGGCGTTTCAATCGGTGACGTCACTTGCTCTGAGACCTTGAAGTAGTGGTTCCCCTTACTCTGCAAGGGCCGCGGCTTTTGTGGAGCGATGGGTAACGATGCTTCAAGGGTGACTGTTGACGTGTGCAGAGCGTCCCTGGTTCGCGCCGGGTCGGGGCGAGGGGACGGACGTAAAGTCTATACTGTTACATAAGCATACCCTTTTCCCATAGTCATATAATCTATGTGGGTGAATGCCACAGGAGGTTGGTGCCACCTTAATTGGGGAGGACGGGCTCGTGGTAATGGCTGGCGCGGATTCAGAGGAATGGAATCATACACATGGTTTCCATGTTTGATGCCATTCCTTTGGCTCAGTTCCAGCCATTATTATTAGTTGTCCTCCCCTCTGCTTCCTCTACTGGGGAATGTGTTTTCCTGGCTCTGGACCAGAGCATTGTCATGCTTGTTGCCATGACACCAATAATTTGACAATGGCGGCAAACCCTGCTCATTGCGGCAGTCTTGTCAGGACTTTTCCCCCACAATTAAAAAAAGAGTTCTACATTTCTATGGTTTTTCATATTTGGTGGTTCTCTGTTTATTGTTCAATTGTAAACTATTTATTTATCCGACTCCACCCTGTCCAGCTAACACACACAACTGCTAATATTATCCTTCTACCGTAGAATAGGAATATGAGAATTCCATTAATTGTCACTCAATGGGAAGCATGTGAGCAGAGTAATTATGTAAGTTGGCTTGTCATTAATACAAAAAGTTACCTTTGTGTTCATGCCGATGCCGAAAGTAGCTGTGAACAACAATTTATACCCCCCTCTGATCTAATCTTATTTACCTCATGAAATGAAGTCTTACCAAGTCACTCCTCAATAAAAGGGGCAGAGAAATCTACTACAATAACTGCTACCTACTAGAAATCGACTATTAATCTAATTTATTGAGGTTATGACATTGCACAATCACAGGAATAAATATCACAGATAGAAACAAATAGGAAAGCAGATGCTTGGCAATCCAGTGAGTGAGCAGAACAAGAAGAAAAAACATTTCTAAGAGGCGTAGTAGTTAAAAGTACAAACAGCTTGAGATAGGGGCTGATCTGTTGATGTTTCCAGTTAATATTCTGGTATGAGACTTTCTCTTTCAGCATTCTAAAATAACACCAACAGCAGCTCCAGGTTCTCGCTAGGAAATGAGTTATTTGCTGCCAGGAAAATGACTGGGGTATTGGCCCTCAAGATCTTCAGATATGTAGGTTGGACCATTAAATCATCCCCAAGCCCCCCCTGTTCATGCTGTCAATACCCAAACACACATAGTAGATGTGTGTACTTGCGTGTGTGTGTGTTCAGGTGTGCGCTTGCACGTGTGTGGATGTGGCAGCTGAAATGGGACGTCTTGTGAGACCCGTGCTACCCTCTAGCTATAAACACAGTAAATTAACACCCTAGCGGTCGCGCTGGGTGACATTTCACACGCACACAGTGTTTTACGTCCCAGAGGGCACCTGGGTAGAGGCAGGGATGATGACACGCACAGCTAACTAACACCCAACCAGAGCGTTCTAGTGTTACTGGCGGTTAAACTCCAGACCCCCGCAGTCTCCAATAGTAGCTGCCCACCATGCTTGAAAAAGCATGTTTTGAACAGGGAGAAGTGCCTTTTAGGGTTTTTGAGAGTTTACACAGATTTGTATTTATTTTTACAAGAGACATTTTAGGTAAACTACTCCTCATCTAGGTATAACAAAGAGGGACATAGCCAGCATTCACATCTGTATCCACCTCTCATCCTGGTTCATTGACCACCTAAACAACCAGGTGGGCTCATAAACATGTTACCATCTAAATGGGGTTTGTCTTTTTGTTCTTTCCAGAATCAACATATCGCCATCAAGCAACCATAGACGATGAGGTTGTGACCATGGAGATCCTTGACACAGCCGGACAGGTTGGAGCTTCAGCAACTTTGCACAGAAAACTGACATTTGTGTAGAGAAATGTTTATACTCTGACTGGCAATGGAATAAGAATAATTCATAGTCAATTGAATATCCCAGTTCAACCCTACTGTATAATGATGACTTAGAGTTAATTCACAGTAGCAGTCCTAGCTAAACCAAATCCTCATTAGCGTTGCTCTATTCTGTTCTAATCAGCCATTGGGTAAACACATTATACGATATATGTGCTGCTGCTAGTCTGAGTACGTTGGTGTTCTGCCTGCTACTAATTTCCCCTGTGAAACATCAAGCCAAGTCATCCTTCGCTCATTACATTGTATTCTATTTTGAGAGTGTAGGGAGTGAGAGTTTAGGTGAGGGCCTAACCAAGCGTTGCTAGACATGTCTTTCTCTGTCAGAGAGCCAGTGTAGAGCTGAGGTTTCTTCGTTCTCTTCAAAGCTGTTGAAAGTGGTGAGTACATATATCAAGCCTTTTGATTCTTCTTGGACCCCGAAGGCATCCTTATACCTCATAAATCAGATAAGTTCAGAAGTCGATCAGTTATATAGATGTTAAGTATCACTATGTTCAATGTGAGTTATGCAACAGTTATTGTAACAAAGTAAGTTTTTATTACCAATAACAGTTGAGGTCAAGAATATCGCTGGCTCATGCAAGTTTAAGACTTAATTTTTTTTCATCACAGTAAGTTTTGTTACGACAGGACTGGCTGTACCGACTTGATGAAATCAGGAGCAGCTGCTGAAATTTGTAGCCAGTTTCAGAAGGGTAGCCGACTGTTCGAATCTGGGGGGGTTTAAAAAGTGTTATGTTGAGAAAGGAGAAATAAAGCATTTGAATCCGCTGAAAACATAGTGGAAGTTATTTTATAAAAAGCTCTGTTCAGATGCCTCAATTCTCCATCACTTGTTCAATGAAGGCTTGCATAGAGTTATTGTTTCTTTGCCTTGTGGATATGCCAGACAACAAGTGGGCCTATTGGTCAACGGTACTCTAATTAGCTAGCTAGTTGCCGTAAGATTGTTGCTAAAAAAATATCCTGCCCTCCTGTATCTTTACCTCAGGAGGACACGCAGCAGAAGGAGAGCCACATGCGCTGGGGCGATGGCTTCGTCATTGTCTATGACATCACTGACCGGGGCAGCTTTGACGAAGTGGCTCCTTTGCGAGGCCTCCTAGAGGAAGTCAAGAAACCCAAGAATGTCCCGTTGGTTCTGGTGGGCAACAAAGCCGACCTAGACCATGCCCGACAGGTGGGCACAGAGGAGGGCGAGCGGCTGGCTGCCGAGATGGCGTGCGCCTTCTACGAGTGCTCGGCGTGCGCCGACGAGGGTGGCATGGTGGCGGAAGCATTCCATGAGCTGTGTCGCGAGTTGAGGCGCCGCAAGGTGGTCCAGGGCAAGGCCAGGCGCCGTAGCTCCACCACCCACGTCAAGCAGGCCATCAACAAGATGCTGACCAAGATCAGCAGCTAGGGGTAGCCGCTGAGCACACTCCACAAAGAGGATAAACTCAAGAAAAACTAAAGAACAAAGTGACTGATTTCAAGGGTTTAGATGTGTAGAAATATCATGCAGCCATCAAAGCTCCTAAAGAGCACAAATATAAAATTATGAATGAACAGCGAACCTCTTCGTACTTAGTATCAATGCACAATCAATGAAGATTTGCATTGATACCGAGGGTGCCAAAAATCGCTCTGATTCTAAAGGGGAAGGTTGTAAGGCCATTATTACTCGCTCTTTGACCATGCTCCACAACTAAGGTCAGAAGCACAAAGAGGAACATAATAATCACATGATGGGAACTACTTTGTCCGTGAGGGAGGTGAAGATGCTTTTGTTTCATAGCCAACTGGGACATTTCTGTATACTGCCAAGGAAGGGGGGGGAGAGTCCGTTATTCAGAAATCCCAAATCTCTGAAATTCACTCTTCCTTCTTGAGCAGCATGGTGAATACCCCAGTTTTGTGTCTATAGCTCCACCAACTTTAAAGAAAATATTGTCCATGAACCCACCCTTTGTTTATTAGAAATGATGGACAAACAATTTGTAGTTTCCTGTAGCTTGTTTGTGAGATAATGTTTTGATATGCTCTAGGCCAGTGTTTCCCAACCCTGGTCCTCCAGTACACATCCTTATTGTAAACCTAGACAAGCACACCTGGTTCCACTTGTCAGCTAATCATCAAGCCCTCAATGAGTTGCGTTAATCCCGGGCTACAACAAAAATGTGTACGAGGACCGGTGTTGGGAAACACGTCTCTAGGTCAACGGATGTATGTTTTTGAGCAGCGTTAAAGGGTTCATGAAACATCAAATAGTTTTCATGGTCTTAGATCATTATGTCGTCCGTTTGCAGAGCTCTGTTGGCCTTGGGTACTTGTGGACCTTAGACATATCCTTTGAGCTGTGACACGATTGGTCAAATAAACAATTGCCCACCATACTATTATGACATAAAACAATGTCTCCCTCAACCCCCATCTCATACCAAGCATAGGACAGGGCTATAGAGATCCTATCTCAAATATGTTTTTCATCTAAAGAACCTAAGATAGAGGAGGAGGAGACCAAAGTTTTCAGTTTGTAAATCAACGCTAATACGGTTTCATGGTATCGTCCATCCATCATTCCGGTTCAAATTCCAGGGACGTTCTAAATGTACCTTAATTGTAAACTATGTATAATATTGCCTTTATCATTGGTCTCAAAGGAGTGTACAGTACATAACCCAGAGGCAGACAAAATGGTCGACATGTCTCCTATATTTTAACCAAATGCTGTTTCTTTGTTATCGAATGTACCTGAGCTGACTGAGTTTTGAGAATGGGGATAAAATGGACAAATTTGCTGTGCAATTGTAATTAAACATTAGATACATGTATATCCAAGACAGGTTTGAAAATGTCTCTTTTCTGATTAATCTTCAACAGTATGTTGTCATGCATAAACAAATGTCATTGTTTGTTATTTTTGACAGTAACAAAGCTGTATAATTCATATTATGGTTTAGTGTGACGGAAATGTCACATTTGCACAATACTTGTCAATCATAATGAAATGTGCCCTCCATGAATCGAACCACGGGGGAACCACTCTCAAAGGCTACAAGGCAAAGTGCTATTTCAAACCCTGCAATCCTTTTCCCAAAATGTCAAAAACATTACCACTTTTACCAAAAATCAATGTGTAATTCAAGTGACCCAAACGACATTTTATTGCTTGGGCAGTTAAGGAAACACAATACAAACCCTGTAGTCCTCAGAAAGAAAACACACAAGTATTGGTGCTGTTTAGGAGTGCCCAGTCTCAGGGCGGATAGGCCTGCTGTAATTACAAAGTAGTGAATCTCTCAAAATAACTGCACCAGAGGACCACTACAACCCCAGTGCTCCTCCCTTTGGAGTCCCTAACCAGTAGCACACAGCTGGAGACAGTTAGCTCCCCATCATGTGACCGGTGTAGGCCTAAATATAGATTCATAGTTCGCAGACATGTGTACATTTGTCCATCCAATGACTGGTTGAATACTACAGGCCTGTAGATTGATTCATAGCTTGCAGATGTAGGCTGTACATTTAGATGATGTCTCTTGGCTGTGTATTCTTGGACACAGACCAGTTGGAGAAGAAAGATGCTGTATCTATGGGATTATAAAGATGACAGAACTGCATGAGTTTGAATTTCATGGTCGCAAGTTTGATTCCCAAATGTGTAATTTAATTTTGCAAGCATGTTTCATGTGTGAAAGATTTTACAATGGTCGCAAACTTGTAACTTGACATCTGAATACATTCAATACAATTTGCAAGTATAATTTATTTAAGTCCATTTACGAGTATGAATATTCTGCTGTGAATCAAAAATACACTTGCATGCGCCGTCACTTGTCAAGAGATTCCCAAGTAAAAATCTTTGCACTCTGGAGAGGCAGGACTTTTTACTCCTGACCAATCAGTTCCCTCTGCCAAAACCACAGCAACCTAACCATTGGCTGGATTGTTCCATTAATCAAATCTCAGGAAGCAGCTACCCACATGCACAAGAGAGGATGAGGTAAATGATACCAAAGCTATCTGCTTGAAAGTAAGTGTCTATCAATATTCATTGCATTCTTTTGTGAAAAGGTATGACAGTAGTTTGCTTATCATGTATGTATATAATGGTAATTTCAGGTGAACTCCATACCACCCATTGCATTGGCAGATGCTATTGTCTTAGCAAGCTGGCCTCATTCATCCTTGCTTTACAATCAACTGGCTAGCTTTATCAGGCAGCTTTAAAAGGGAAAACAAATATATTTGCTAGTTAACCATCTGAATGATAAAGTTGATTATAAATGCCATTAGCTAGCTAGATATCTAGCTAAATTGAAACTGCTGGATGAAAGTTAACTCCCACTGTCATCACTGCAGTGTGGCTAATGTTAGCTAGGTTTCTCAAAAATAAAAATATACCGTACCAGTTTGGACACCACACTCAAGTCAAAGGGTGGCTACTTTGAAAAACCTCAAAATATATTTTGATTTAACACTTTTTTGGTTACTGTGTTATTTCAAAGTTTGTCTTCACTATTCTACAATGTATTAAGAAAAACCCTTGAATGAGTAGGTGTATCCAAACTTTTGACTGGTACTGTATATTATGAAAAAGACTGCTAAATGACTTAAATGTAAATGTAAATGTAAAAAGAGTTTTGAAACTCGTATCGCATTATGATTAATGGTTATAATTGCAATGCATAGCTGATAAGAAAATAAATATCAGTATGTACCTGGCTCAAGATAAGGAATATAATATATATTGTTTACAGGAAACTCATCAATTTTAGATGAAGTTGTGTTGGAAAAGGTCCAGGGCAAAATATACTTCTCCCATGATCGAAGAAACTCAAAAGGGATGATGATATTGATTACCAATAATTTTGATCCGAATGTGCAAGTTGGATGGATTCTTTTAAATATGTTATTTGAACATAAACCAATTTGGCTCAATCTATATGGTCCAAATAAATGATCCACGCTTCTCTGAAAATATATATAATAATATATCAAGCCTACAAACAATACAAGACTCCAGTGGGAGATTATAATACAATTCTGAATACCTCAATGGACCATAAAGGAAATCACACTACAAACTATCACCCTTATGCACTTAAGGAAATTACGGATATCATGGATATATTGAAACTAGGGGATATGTGGAGGCTTAAATATCCTGACCTAGTGAGATATACATGGCGGAGGCTCAATTAAGCTAGTCCTCAACTAATTTTTTGTCATTCTTGCTGGCACCAAAAGTTTTTTTTAAGTGTTTGATAGGGGACAGAATGAGGTCGGACCATTCAATTATTGCCATTTACATTACTCTTACAGAATTTCCACATGGTTGAGGATATTGGAAATGTTATCAAAGCCTATTGGATGACAACTTCTTTTTAACTTCTTTGGGACTGGGGGCAATATTGAGTAGCTTGGATAATAAAGTGCCCAGAGTAAACTGCCTGCTACTCAGGCCCAAAAGCTATAATATGCATACAATTAGTCGATTTGGACAGAAAACACTGAAGTTTCTAAAACTGGTAGAATAATGTCTGTGAGTATAATATTTCTCATATGGCAGGCTAAAACCTGAGGAAAAAATCCAGCAGGAAGTGGGAAATCTGAGGTTTGTAGTTTTTCAAGTCATTGCCTATCGAATATACAGTGTCTGTGGGGTCATATTGCCCTTCCTAAGGCTTCCACTAGATGTCAACAGTCTTTAGAACCTTGTTTCAGGCTTCTACTGTGAAGGGGGAGAGAACGAGAGCTGTTTGAGTTAGGTGTCTGGCAGAATGCCATGAGCTAAATCATGCGCATGGCCGTGAGTGGTAGCTGCGTTCCTTTTCACTTCTAAAGACAAAGGAATTGTCCAGTTGAAACATTGTTGAAGATTTATGATAAAAACATCCTAAAGATTGATTCTATACATCGTTTGACATGTTTCTGAGAACTGTAATATAACTTTTTGGACTTTTCGTCTGAACCTTTGCCTGTACTTGCCCGCACCTCGTGAGTTTGGATTTGTGAACTAAATGTGCATACAAAAAGGAGGTATTTGGACATAAAGTCCATAATTTGTCGAACAAAACAAACATTTATTTTGGAACTGGGATTCCTGGGAGTGCACTCTGATGAAGAGCATCAAAGGTAAGTGAATATTTATAATGTTATTTCTGACTTTTGTGACACCTCTCCTTCTTTGTAAAATGGCTGTATGTTTTTCTGTGGCTAGGTGCTGACCTAACATAATTGCAAGGTGTGCTTTCACCGTAAAGCCTTTAAGGAGAAGTTTATCTATATTTCCATGCATAACACTATCTTTTATCAATGTCTATTATGAGTATTTCTGTAATTTGATGTGGCTCTCTGCACTTTCACCGGATGTTTGTTTGAGACCATGCATTTCTGAACAGAACACACCATTTAAAATAAGCTTTTTGGACAAATATGAACTTTATTGAACAAAACACATTTATTGTGTAACATGAAGTCCTGTGAGTGCCATCTGATGAAGATCATCAAAGGTTAGCGATTTCTGACTTATGTGAGGCCTCTCCTTGGCTGGAAAATGGCTGTAGGGTTTTCTGTGACTAGGTGCTGACCTAACATAATCATTTGGTGTGCTTTCGCCGTAAAGCCTATTTGAAATCGGACACTGTGGCTGGATTTACAAAAGGTTTATTTTTAAAATGGTGTAAAATACTTGTATGTTTGAGGAATTTTAATTATGGGATTTCTGTTGTTTAGAATTTGGCACCCTGCAATTTCACTGGCTGTTGGCGAGGCGCATATCCCAGAGAGGTTTTAACCAGGACAGAAGAATTTATAACATACTTTTTCCGACATAATATTAGGTACAGCAGATTCCATTATTTAATGGGAAACTTTTGAATGTGCCTTTAGAGGCCATGCAATTCAATAGCTACAAATCATTAAAACAAAAGCAATTTAGGTCAAAATAATTAATATTAACAAAGGAAATAAAGAGACTAACAGTACAGATAGAAATAAAAACTGTACCATAGAGGCACAGAATATGTTAGAGGAAAAACAAAAAGAAATGGAGGAACTTATTCAAGAAAGATCAAATCTAATATATTATAAAAAATAAAGCGACCTGGATAGAATGGGGAAAAAATCATTTCTTTTTATCTTCAACATAGAAAAGCTACCAAAAATAATTTACTGAAACTTTATACTTTATACTTTATGTAAACTTTATAACTTCTCCACTAACTGTAGTTAATTTTAAGGATTTTTTTTTCTAATGTAAAATTAACAGCTGTACAGAAAGACTCATGTGAAGGCCAAATTACAGAGGAGTAACTTCTTGATGCAATTAAAGCTTTTAAGTCTGGGAAAACTCCAGGGCTGGATGGCATACCAGTTGAGGTATACCAAAACTTTTTTGATGTACTCAGAGGAATGTTATTAGCATGTTTTAACCACTCCCATAAAAATGGTAGATTATCAGATACTCAACAAGGTCTGATTTAATTTTTACTGAAACAGGGCCAAAGTGGTAAACATAAATATCCAGTCCTTTTATAAAATTGGAGGCCCCTTACACATCAGTGTTGTGATGCACAAATTCTAGCAAAATGCATAGCGCATAGAATGAAAAAGGTATTGTTGGATATTATAAATCCGAATCAGACAGGTTCTTTACATGGACGATACATTGGAGATAATATAAGACAAGTACTGGAAACAATATTTATTATGGCCATTGAAATGTTAGCTATTAAAATCAGATCCAACAATAATATCAAGGGGCTAGAAATCCAGGGCTTAAAAACAAAGGTGTCATTGTATGCTGAGCAAATCAAATTTTATTTGTCACATACATATGGTTAGCAGATGTTAATGCGAGTGTAGCGAAATGCTTGTGCTTTTAGTTCCGACAATGCAGTAATAGCCAACGAGTAATCTAGCTAACAATTCCAAAACTACTACCTTATACAGATAAGTGTAAAGGGATAAAGAATATGTACATAAAGAAATGTGAATGAGTGATGGTACAGAACGGCATAGGCAAGATGCAGTAGATGGTATCGAGTACAGTATATGCATATGAGATGAGTATGTAAACAAAGTGGCATAGTTTAAAGTGGCTAGTGATACATGTATTGCAGCAGATGATATAGAGTACAGTATATACGTATACATATGAGATAAATAGTGTAGGGTATGTAAACATTATATTAAGTAGCATTGTTTAAAGTGGCTAGTGATACATGTATTACATAAAGATGCAGTAGATGATAGAGTACAGTATATACGTATACATATGAGATAAATAGTGTAGGGTATGTAAACATTATATTAAGTAGCATTGTTTAAAGTGGCTAGTGATACATGTATTACATAAAGATGCAGTAGATGATAGAGTACAGTATATACGTATACATATGAGATAAATAGTGTAGGGTATGTAAACATTATATTAAGTAGCATTGTTTAAAGTGGCTAGTGATATAGTTTACATCAATTCCCATCAATTCCCATTATTAAAGTGGCTGGAGTTGAGTCAGTGTGTTGGCAGCAGCATACATGATTCAATCCCTCCACAGCCTCAGAGGATCTAGATACCTTTTCTAACCTCTATGGATTACAACCTAATTATGATAAGGGTACTATATTTAACCCCAGAGGGCATGTGATATATGGCCAATATACCACGGCTAAGGGCTGTTCTTATGCACGACGCAATGCAGAGTGCCTGTATACAGCCCTTAGTTGTGGTATATTGGCCATATACCACAACCCCCGAGGTGCCTTATTGTTACCAACGTAATTAGCGAAGTAAAAACAAATGTTTGGTCATACCTGTGGTAAACAGTCTGATATACCACGGCTGTCAGCCTATCAGCATTCAGGGCTCGAATCACCCAGTTTATAATACTTATTGTATCACTAAGAAATATACATTTTACATTACTGTGTAGTTACCAATAAAATGGTCTGACAGTGAAGTGGACATACTCGGTACTCATATCCCGAAAGGAGGAAATTATCTAACTGCAATACATTTTAATAGAAAGTTAACAAAAATAGATAAGATCTTGCTACCATGGAAAGTAAAATAACTGTCTATTTGTGGAAAAATCACCCTGATTAACTCTGTTTTTAAAATGATATGAGCAATGAAATATTCAGTTTTATTTGGAACAGCAAGCCAGACAAAATTAAACTGGTCTATTTATATAATGACTATGAATTCAGAGGGCAGAAATGACTAAATATTAAAGCATTAGACCTCTGACTAAAGGCTTCAGTCATAGTACACTTACTCTGATCTGGTTCTCTAGAAGATTAGTAAGAATGTCTCACCCCATGATCAAGAATGGCTTCCCTCCCCTCTCTATTCCAATATAGCCATTTGTTTTTAAAAATCCATAGGAAGTTGGTTTCATTTTCAGTTTAATCCACCAGAAAAAACATAAAAAATATTAGGGTTAAACTCAAATATACTAATTGATTAAAAAAACAATATATTTGGAAATAATGTTTAAAAACAATATACTCTTTGTAAATTATATCATAAATAGGACTGGTAGAGTTGTCACACATGCAGTTAACAAAAATATATGGAAGTGTCTGCTCTACTCAAAATAGTTGGTTGTCATTTTGAGTAGAGCAGACATTCCCCCCCCCCCCTCCCCTGATGTTCTGAAAGTGCTGCAAGATCAGGATCCCTACAAATCAGCTGGGCTAGACAATCTGGACCCTCTCTAAATTTATCAGCCGAAATTGTTGCAACCCCTATTACTAGCCTATTCAACATCTTTCGTATCGTCTGAGATCCCCAAAGATTGGAAAGCTGCCGCGGTCACCCCCCTCTTCAAAGGGGGAGACACCTTAGACCCAAACTGTTATAGACCTATATCCATCCTGCCCTGGCTTTCTAAAATGTTCGAAAGCCAAGTTGATAAAAACATAATTTAGAATCTCACCATTTCTTCTCCACTATGCATTCTGGTTTCCGAGCTGGTCATGGGTGCACCTCGGCCACGCTCAAGGTCCTAAACGATATCACCGCCATTGATAAAAGACGATACTGTGCAGCCGTCTTCATCGACCTGGCCAAGGCTTTCGACTCTGTCAATCCCCGCATTCTTAGCGGCAGACTCAATAGACTTGGCTTCTCAAATGACTGCCTCGCCTGGTTCACCAAATACTTCTCAGATAGTGTGTCAAATCGGAGGGCCTCTTGTCCGGACCTCTTGCAGTTTATGGGGCTGCCACAGGGCTCAATTCTCAGGCTGACTCTTTTCTCTGTATACATCATTGATGTCGCTCTTGCTGCTGGTGATTCTCTGATCTACCTCTACGCAGACATCATTCTGTATTACATCTGGCACTTCTTTTGACACTGTGCTAACAAACCTCCAAACGAGCTTCCACGCCATACAACACTCCATCCGTGGCCTCCAACGGCTTTTAAATGCTAGTAAAACTAAGTGCATGCTCTTCAACCGATTGCTGCCCGCACCCTCCCGCCCGACTAGCATCACTACTCTCGACGGTTCTGACATAGAATATGTGGACAACTACAAATACCTAGGTGTCTGGTTAGACTGTAAACTCTCCTTGCAGACTCACATTAAGCATCTCCAATCCAAAATTAAATCTATAATTGGCTTCCTATTTCGCAACAAAGCCTCCTTCACTCATGCCGCCAAACATACCCTCGTAAAACTGACTATCCTACCGATTCTTGACTTCGGTGATGTAATTTACAAAATAGCCCGCAAGACTTTACTCATCAAACTGGATGTAGTCCATCACAGTGTCATTCGTTTTATCAACAAAGCCCCATATGCCACCCACCACTTCGACCTCTATGCTCTCGTTGGCTGGTCCTCACTATATATTTGTCGCCAAACACACTGGCTCCAGGTCATCTATAAGTCTTTGCTAGGTAAAGCCCCGCCTTATCTCAGCTCACTGGTCAACATAGCAACACCCACCCGTAGCACGCACTCCAGCAGGTATATTGCACTGGTCATCCCCAAAGCCAACACTTCCTTTGGCCACCTTTCCTTCCAGTTCTCTGCTGCCAATGACTGGAACGAATTGCAAAAATCTCTGAACGTTAAGCATAAGCTGTCAGAGCAGCTTACCGATCACTGTACCTGTACACAGCCAATCTGTAAATAGCACACCCGACTACCTCATCCCCATATTATTACTTACCCTCTTGCTTTTTTGCACCCCAGTATCTCTTCTTGCACATCATCATCTGCACATATCACTCCAGTATTAATGCTAAGTTGTAATTATTTTCGCCACTTCGGCCTATTTATTGCCTACCTCCCTACTCTTCTACATAGATTCTTTCCATTTTTATTTGTTATTGACTGTACGTTTGTTTATGTGTAACCCTGTGTTGTTGTTTTTGTCGCACTGCTATGCTTTATCTTGGCCAGGGCGCAGTTGTAAATGAGAACTTGATCTCAACTGGCCTACCTGGTTAAATACAAATAAAAAATACACAAAACAACGCTGGATTCAAAACAGAGTTTTCCATTTGTATTATTATTCAAAAAATGATTGCAACCAAGAGAATGTTATATATATATGTATATATATATATATATATATATATATATATATATATATGTATGTATGTATGTATGTATGTATGTATGTATGTATGTATGTATGTATGTATGTATGTATGTGTATATATATATATATATATGTGTGTATGTATGTGGATATAAACATCCCAGTATGTGTATATATATGTGTAATATATATGTATGTCATATATATGTCAAATCAAATATATAATAATAACACTATTTTTGCTATCTTTACAATCTGTATGAAACTCTGTATAAACTATGAGAATTGTAAGGTTCAGAACTTTTGTTTGAAACATCACAGCACAGTTGAAAAATATATGGCAAATAGAAATCATGGGGTTGATACAACCATCCCAGTGATTTGAAAAGTCAGTCAAATCAATTATATAATAATAACACTTGAGAGATAGATGGGAGGGGTTGAGTGGAGCTAAGGGTGGGACAGAAAATAACAAGATGGACAGACACTAGACAGAGGAACTCTGCCTAGAAGGCCAGTATCCCGGAGTTGCCTCTTCACTGTTGACGTTGAAACGGGTGTTTTGCGGGTACTATTTAATGAAGCTGCCATTTGAGGACTTGTGAGCTGTCTGTTTCTCAAACTAGACACTCTAAAGTACTTGTCCTCTTGCTCAGTTGTGCACCAGGGCCTCCCACTCCTCATTCTATTCCGGTTAGAGCCTGTTTGCGCTCTTCAGTGAAGGGAGTAGTACACAGCATTGTACGAGATCTTCAGTTTCTTGGCAATTTCTCACATGGAATAGCCTTCATTTCTCAGAACAAGAATAGACTGACGAGTTTCAAAGTGTGGAAAACCACACTACAGGCTGATCCAACTTTGATGTAATGTTCTTAAAACAAGTCAAAATTAGGCTCACTAGTGTATGTGGCCTCCACGTGCCTGTATGACCTCCCTACAACACCTGGGCATGCTCCTGATGAGGTGGCGGATGGTCTCCTGAAGGATCTCCTCCCAGACCTGGACTAAAGCATCCGCCAACTCCTGGACAGTCTGTGGTGCAACGTGGCGTTGGTGGATGGAGCGAGACATGATGACCCAGATGTGCTCAATTGGATTCAGGTCTGGGGAACGGGCGGGCCAGTGCATAGCATCAATGCCTTCCTCTTGCAGGAACTGCTGACACACTCCAGTCACATGAGGTCTAGCATTGTCTTGCATTAGGAGGAACCCAGGGCCAACCGCACCAGCATATGGTCTCACAAGGGGTCTGAGGATCTCATCTCGGAACCTAATGGCAGTCAGGCTACCTTTGGTGAGCACATGGAGGGCTGTGCGGCCTCCCAAAGAAATGCCACCCCACACCATGACTGACCCACCGCCAAACCGGTCATGCTGGAGGATGTTGCAGGCAACAGAACGTTCTCCACGGCGTCTCCAGACTCTGTCACGTGCTCAGTGTGAACCTGCTTTCATCTGTGAAGAGCACAGTGTGCCAGTGGCGAATTTGCCAATCTTGGTGTTCTCTGGCAAATGCCAAACGTCCTGCACAGTGTTGGGCTGTAAGCACAACCCCCACCTGTGGATGTCGGGACCTCATACCACCCTCATGGAGTCTGTTTCTGACCGTTTGAGCAGACACATGCACATTTGTGGCCTGCTGGAGGTCATTTTGCAGGGCTCTGGCAATGCTCCTCCTGCTCCTCCTTGCACAAAGGAGGTAGCGGTCCTGCTGTTGGGTTGTTGCCCTCCTACGGCCTCCTCCACGTCTCCTGATGTACTGGCCTGTCTCCTGGTAGCGCCTCCATGTTCTGGACACTACGCTGACAGACACAGCAAACCTTCTTGCCACAGCTCGCATTGATGTGCCATCCTGGATGAGCTGCACTACCTGAGCCACTTGTGTGGGTTGTAGACTCCGTCTCATGCTACCACTAGAGTGAAAGCACCGCCAGCATTCAAAAGTGACCAAAACATCAGCCAGGAAGCATAGGAACTGAGAAGTGGTCTGTGGTTGCCACCTGCAGAACCACTCCTTTATTGGAGGTGTCTTGCTAATTGCCTATAATTTCCACCTGTTGTCTATTCCATTTGCACACAGCATTTGAAATGTATTGTCAATCAGTGTTGCTTCCTAAGTGGACAGTTTGATTTCACAGAAGTGTGATTGACTTGGAGTTACATTGTGTTGTTTAAGTGTTCCCTTGCATTAGGAGGAACCCAGGGCCAGGGGGGGGAGCACATTTGTCAAGTCAACACATCCGTTAGTGCTGCTGTAAACTGCATCACTAAGAGACATGCCAAACGGGGGATGTAAAATATTTTTGACGTCATTGGTGCAATTTCAATGTTGTTTTGAGTTGCTTTGTGTATCAGTACATTTGCTTGATGTTTTTACTGCAACACTGCTCACTGTATCCGCGTTGCTTGACATAGGCGTTTCAAAGAGCTGTCAGTCAAGGGAGGGACCTTTAAATCATATCTAGCACACGTGTAGAACATTGGATCTCACATTGGATCTATCTAGTGATCGAGAAGAAAGTAAATCTGTGACTAGTTGATCCTGAGGGCTGCACACATCTCATCTATATGTATTGCCTAAATGTGACGGTTCTCAGGGCTCTGGGGGTAAGCCCACCTGCTGTCATTCAGCACAACACACTCCAGTTGCAATTCTTCCTGCTAATACAGTAACACCCTGCTGTGTCTGCCTTGGGTCCATGTTACCATATTTACCTCTGCAGGCAGATAACACTCTTTCAGTGGCCAGAATCCCAGCAGACTAACAGCTCCAGGAGGCTTGGGTGTGTGTGTGTGTGTGTGCGCGTCTCCTTTAATCTCATGATATCTTTGGCATTAAATGCATGTCAACAGTGCAGATACAACAGTGCCACATCAAAAGGACAGTTTTGTTTTATGTTGCCGTCATCTGGCCTTGAACGCAAACGGACAATTTTGTTGCTTATTTGTATCACAAATAATGTTCCATGTTTCAATCACAGTTATTATAAGGCCATGGTCAAATTGGTCCCTTTGGAATTGCTGTTTCTAGTATGAACAGTTGCTGGTAGCTTACCTGTTATTACAATTAAGAATGTACTGAGCTGCCATGGAAATATGTTGTCGTCTATAACAGTAACATGTATATTACTTAGTTCAAGTTATACTCTATATATTCTCTTGGGTTCTGCCCAGTGACCTAGTGTGAAAACAACTTGGCTAAATCTGTCTAGTTGTATTACTCTAGGCCAGTCAGAATCCCCATGCTGGACATCCTGTTTAACTTGGGAAAATAGCAAACATTTGCAGAACCATTTGCAATCAAATCTAGGAAATTGAGTATGAACATGAATGAATGCAGTCAAGCAGCACACATACATGCATGCATACAACACACATACAAACTCATTAAAACGTATTTCATGCTCTCATCCAATTTCCACATTCTCCAGACCCTTATGTTGAAATATGTTAAATGATGAGTGTGTGTGTGTGTGTGGGGGGGGGGGGGGGGGGGGGGGGGGGGGGGGGGTGTAAAAAAACCCAGAAAGGATAAACAGAAGAAATACAAGAGGAAATTAAATGGTCAGGGTTCCTTCAATAACAGGCAGACTACATGAATCGATATATAGGCCAAATAGAATAATAGCTACCGAGTGCTGCAGACAAAATACACAGGGAATTATCTTGAATTTACTTCAAAAGACTGTTCTAACTTCCTGATGAATACCTAACAGAGATAAGAATTGATGTCATCTTTGACAATGACTTGTGCAGTCTGTCATATAACACCACATGTTATTCTCACAGAGGGACCACCCTGTAGCATTCAGTAGCGTGCTATTCAACATGAAAGATTCACCAATGTATTGCTATTTGATTGTAATGTTATGCCTACATACTGTGTCAGAATAGCCCTGATATATCATAATCTATAAGCATAACACATTGCACAAAACCCATTGCACAATATCTATTCCTTAGGCTTTTATAAAGTCATATTATAATGGACAGGCTATTGTCATGTCATCTTAGGTATAGATGGGAAGAAGCACTGAAGGACGGTGGCTTAGACAAGAGACTACGGACAACAGGTAGAGGAGGAAATATTTCCATCTCATAAATGCAAGCACATAGAGATAACCACAACAATTGCTTAGCGGGTAATTGACATCTTGGTGGCCTTCCATTCAACACTCCTAAGCTCGCTCGCTCTCTCATTGCAGTTACCATGACGACCAAGGCCTTCCCTTGATTCCAACCTAAGGAGATTCTCCCCCCCTCCCCCTCCCCCTTTCTCTCTATGGTGACCGACACAATATACAGGTCTGGGAGATAGCGTAGGCACACACACACACACACACACACACACACACACACACACACATCATGCCCAAGAGTGGGAGGATCTTATCATATGAAACAAGGACCCCTGTGAGGCTGTGACGCATGTTCAGACCTGGAGGGGAAAGTGTGGTTAGAGACTTGGATGGAAGGGACAAGACTGGCATCTATACATAGCTCACAGGTGGGTTCAATAAAATTCCTTCCTTTGGAATGGTACAGAGGAAAGTTTTGTTCTCCGACTCCCACTCTCTACGTTATAATGTAATTGAACAGATTCTGAATGAACAATCAGCATATGTGACATTGAGTGGGAGTTTTGGATAACTGCACATCGCAGTGGATCATTTCCAAATATCCATTTATTCAGATATATGAATCACTATTAACTTCACTGAGACCTGAAAAATAACAATCCTGAATAGCTGCCGTGTAATCCATGATCATGAAAAGCTCGAAAGTTGAATACAAAAAGTACTTAGTCCTTGTAATTTAAGTTGACAGCGTGCTGGAAGTACTCTGGTTGTAAATGTAGGTTTGGACTACCTTGTAAATGTAGGTTTGGATTGGTTTGTTGAGGAGCAGTGCCTTCTACTGACAGACTAAAATCAATGCAAGCACACTTTCTTTCCTGTAGATTTTAGATAGATAGTAGATACTCAATCTGCTGTTTTCTGGTGGTTTCCAGAGAAAATGATCATATTAGTTGCCACTAAAGCAAGTCAAATCTATTTATAATGAAAATATGTTTATTATTTTAATGGGAAAGTCAACCAGTCCATGTGTGTCTCACTCAGGTGCCATTGGGGCCAGATGCAGTGCTCAGTGGCAGATGGGTGACTACTGTAAATAGACTCCCTGAAGTATGCAAGTGCAAGACCACGCTGGCCCAGCACAGTGATAATCATCATAGATCTAGATAGATAGTAGATACTCAGTCTGCTCTGTTTTCTGGTGGTTTCCAGAGAAAAGAGAGGGATGGAATGTAGAGGAGGCAGGTGGGAGGAGCTATGAGAGGACAGTCATTGTAATGGCTTGAATTGGATAAATGGAATGGTATCAAACATCAAGCATATGGAAACCACATACTGTATTTGACTCCATTCCATCCAGGTCACTTAAAATAAGGTTTCCCAAACTCAGTCTTGCCCCCCTTGTAAATCTGATTACACAGGCTGGCTGCTCAGCCTCCCCACTGATCCGGGATTCCCTTTCTTGGGTCCATCAATTAGGTGTCCTCTATAGCCAGTCAGGAAAGTTTAAGAGCATTTTTGAATCAATTGCCACGTCCGAAGATACACATCTGACTACCCTGAAACCCCTATGTCCAACAAGGTGGACTGTACGGAATGCTGCTATTAGAGCTGTGCTAGGGCAGTATGAGCGGGTACAAAGCAGCCTAGAGGAGATGGCAAAAACTGCTTCCAAGACAGCTTCAACTGCCAGTGGCTTATTTGAGCACTTCAGCAAAGGCAAGACTGTGTTGGGCCTCACACTTGCCTATGCTGTTCTTGGAGAGCTTGAATACCTAAACATTTCACTGCAGAAGAAAACTCAGGCTGTCTCTGGTATGCAGGCTGCAGTCGAGTGTGCGGTCATGGCTTAGGGCGCATCTCACGGGTGAGTTGGATGAGTCTCTCGATCAGTACCCTGAGCTAAACATAGATTATCTTTCAGTGCAGTTGCCCCTCATTTGCAACAAATACTGTAGCAGCATTGAGGCAGAAGAGGTCCTCAGGAGGCTTCCAGTGGAGGTAGGGTTGTTGTTTGACAAAATTTTGTTTGTGGTTTCAGTGTCTTCATGTAAGGCTGAGAGGCGTTTCAGTGCACTCCACAGGTTGAAGACTTGGCTACGGGCCAGCATGGGCCAAGAGAGACTGAACGGCGTAGCTGTCTGTAATGTACATAAAGACAGGCTGGACAGTCTCAAGAGGGAAAATGTCTGCTAGCAATTTGTTTGATCCATTGAAACCCGCAAACATATGTTTGGTTCTTTTGTTCATTAGTTCAGTAGTGTGTATAGCAGTGGTTCTAAACCTTTTAGGGTACTGGAACCCCTGCATATTTTGAGGCAAGGCAGGCAAGGTTTTAAGCGGTCCTCAGGGACCCACACCCGCTCTATAATATATGTAAAGTTACTGGCAACCTTGTCGTACTGAATACGTTCATTACACTTTTTTATTTAAAGTACCCCTTGCTATTACACCAGAGACCCTTAGGGGTCCACGGACCCCTGTTTAAGAACCCCTGGTGTATAGTATGATATTTGTTCTTTTGTTTAGTAGTTTTCAGTACATGAGAGTACACTTACTAATAATTTATTTTATGCTATTTTATTTAAAATTACATACTTTGTGTGACATGCTTGTCTATAGCTGTTTGGAGAGTTGAGGCACTGACTGAACAATAAACAAGTATTTTTGAAGGATATTTTGGTTGATTTGTTTGGGTTATTCATTGAAGTAGTTCTTTCGCTTTTAGAACTGTACTTTTTTGAGCGTTTTGTTCTTGTAAAGCTATTATAGTAGACTCGTGACTATATAAATGTATCAGAAAAAGTGAAATAAAAAGGTAAATTCAATACGGAGACCAACTTTGTGATGGTTCTCAATGGAGATTATTTTAGATGAGATCGCACCATGCTCATTGTAGTTACAAAAACTGCACCCATACAGTATCGTTGTCACCTACTGGCCTTTCTTGGTCTTGCTGGATGCAAATACAACTACCTGCATACATACTGAACTGATAAGGAACACTGCTATAACTTTATTATTATTATTATTATTATTATTATTATTATGTAGTAGTAGTAGTAGTAGTAGTAGTAGTAGTAGTAGTAGTATTATTATAATGATTTAAACAAGTTGGGACAACCCTTCAGTTAACTACCTATCAATTATCCAGTAGTAGTAATTATGGTTCCTCAATATACATTTAACATATTACAACGTAGGCTGTGTGTTACAGCACTACTTTTGGTGTCCCCCTCTTGAGGAAATATCAAATATAGACCACATTATCTACCAAGAGAATTCTCTTCGATTATAATCACAGCCGTATATATCCCCCCCAAGCAGACACATCGATGGCTCTGAACGAACTTTATTTAACTCTTTGCAAACTGGAAACCATTTATCCGGAGGCTGCACTCATTGTTGTCGGGGATTTTAACAAGGCTAATCTGAAAACAAGACTCCCTAAATTTTATCAGCATATCGATTGCGCAACCAGGGGCGGAAAAACCTTGGATCACTGTTACTCTAACTTTCGCGACGCATATAAGGCCCTGCCCCGCCCCCCTCTCGGAAAAGCTGACCACGACTCCATTTTGCTGATACCTGCCTACAGACAAAAGTTAAAAAAAGAAGCTCCCACGCTGAGGTCTGTCCAACGCTGGTCCGACCAAGCTGACTCCACACTCCAAGACTGCTTCCACCACGTGGACTGGGACATGTTTCGTATTGAGTCAAATAACAACATTGACGAATACGCTGATTCGGTGTGCGAGTTCATTAGAACTTGCGTTGAAGATGTCGTTCCCATAGCAACGATTAAAACATTCCCTAACCAGAAACCTTGGATTGATGGCAGCATTCACGTGAAACTGAAAGCGCGAACCACTGCTTTCAATCAGGGCAAGGTGTCTGGTAACATGACTGAATACAAACAATGCAGCTATTCCCTCCGTAAGGCTATCAAACAAGCTAAGCGTCAGTACAGAGACAAAGTAGAATCCCAATTCAACGGCTCAGACACAAGAGGCATGTGGCAGGGTCTACAGTCAATCACGGACTACAGGAAGAAATCCAGCCCAGTCACGGACCAGGATGTCTTGCTCCCAGGCAGACTAAATAACTTTTTTGCCCGCTTTGAGGACAATACAGTGCCACTGACACTGCCTACAACAGAAAAATGCGGTCTCTCCTTCACTGCAGCCGAGGTGAGTAAAACATTTAAACGTGTTAACCCTCGCAAGGCTGCAGGCCCAGACGGCATCCCCAGCCGCGCCCTCAGAGCATGCGCAGACCAGCTGGCTGGTGTGTTTACGGACATATTCAATCAATCCCTATACCAGTCTGCTGTTCCCACATGCTTCAAGAGGGCCATCATTGTTCCTGTTCCCAAGAAAGCTAAGGTAACTGAGCTAAACGACTACCGCCCCGTAGCACTCACTTCCGTCATCATGAAGTGCTTTGAGAGACTAGTCAAGGACCATATCACCTCCACCCTACCTGATACCCTAGACCCACTCCAATTTGCTTACCGCTCAAATAGGTCCACAGACGATGCAATCTCAACCACACTGCACACTGCCCTAACCCATCTGGACAAGAGGAATACCTATGTGAGAATGCTGTTCATCGACTACAGCTCGGCATTCAACACCATAGTACCCTCCAAGCTCGTCATCAAGCTGGAGACCCTGGGTCTCGACCCCGCCCTGTGCAACTGGGTACTGGACTTCCTGACGGGCCGCCCCCAGGTGGTGAGGGTAGGTAACAACATCTCCTCCCCGCTGATCCTCAACACTGGGGCCCCACAAGGGTGCGTTCTGAGCCCTCTCCTGTACTCCCTGTTCACCCACGACTGCGTGGCCACGCACTTCTCCAACTCAATCATCAAGTTTGCGGACGACACAACAGTGGTAGGCTTGATTACCAACAACGACGAGACGGCCTACAGGGAGGAGGTGAGGGCCCTCGGAGTGTGGTGTCAGGAAAATAACCTCACACTCAACGTCAACAAAACTAAGGAGATGATTGTGGACTTCAGGAAATAGCAGAGGGAACACCCCCCTATCCACATCGATGGAACAGTAGTGGAGAGAGTAGCAAGTTTTAAGTTCCTCGGCATACACATCACAGACAAACTGAATTGGTCCACTCACACAGACAGCATCGTGAAGAAGGCGCAGCAGCGCCTCTTCAACCTCAGGAGGCTGAAGAAATTCGGCTTGTCACCAAAAGCACTCACAAACTTCTACAGATGCACAATCGAGAGCATCCTGGCGGGCTGTATCACCGCCTGGTACGGCAACTGCTCCGCCCTCAACCGTAAGGCTCTCCAGAGGGTAGTGAGGTCTGCACAACGCATCACCGGGGGCAAACTACCTGCCCTCCAGGACACCTACACCACCCGATGTTACAGGAAGGCCATAAAGATCATCAAGGACATCAACCACCCGAGCCACTGCCTGTTCACCCCGCTATCATCCAGAAGGCGAGGTCAGTACAGGTGCATCAAAGCTGGGACCGAGAGACTGAAAAACAGCTTCTATCTCAAGGCCATCAGACTGTTAAACAGCCACCACTAACATTGAGTGGCTGCTGCCAACACACTGACACTGACTCAACTCCAGCCACTTTAATAATGGGAATTGATGGGAAATGATGTAAATATATCACTAGCCACTTTAAACAATGCTACCTTATATAATGTTACTTACCCTACATTATGAATCTCATATGCATACGTATATACTGTACTCTATACAATCGACTGCATCCTTATGTAATACATGTATCACTAGCCACTTTAACTATGCCACTTTGTTTACATACTCATCTCATATGTATATACTGTACTCGATACCATCTACTGTATCTTGCCTATGCTGCTCTGTACCATCACTCATTCATATATCCTTATGTACATATTCTTTATCCCCTTACACTGTGTATAAGACAGTAGTTTAGGAATTGTTAGTTAGATTACTTGTTGGTTATTACTGCATTGTCGGAACTAGAAGCACAAGCATTTCGCTATACTCGCATTAACATCTGCTAACCATGTGTATGTGACAAATAAAATTTGATTTGATTTTGATTTGATATCATGTAATTGTCCCCTCTAAAGTTGATATCAGATTTTCGCCCCTGGTAAATTGTATTGTACCTGTGAGGCACGTTCTCAATAAGCAAGGCGCTAAAAAGCCTACCATTGACACGGCGTTACAGGACTGAATGTGTGACGAATATGTCACTGCTGGATAGGCGGCGCTTCAGTTGTCAAAATCCATGCCTTAATTAACGGGATACTTTGGGGTTTTGGCAACGATACCCTTTATCTACTTCACCAGAGTCAGTTGAACCCGTGGATACCATTCATATGTCTCTGTGTCCAGTATGAGCCTGGTTCCTCTCTAGCTTTCTTCCGAGGTTCCTGCCTTTCCAGGAAGAATTCCTAGCCACCATGCCTCTACATCTGCATAGCTTGCTGTTTGGGGCTCTAGGCTGGGTTTCTGTATATGCACGTTGTGACATCTGCTGATGTAAAAAGGGCTTTATAAATAAATAAATACACACATACATTTGACATTTGATTTGTAGAGCTGCTGGATAAGACAGAAGATGGAGAACCAATGCAGCATGAAATGTGGGAGGATGAGGGCATGGAGGCAATGAATGAGGTGGAAGAAGACTGGAGTTTCTTCAGGAATTGGTGGACACAATCTATGACACTGAGAGGAGCAAATAGCATGGGTTACATAGTAAGTATTGCACAATATAATAACACATTATCAATGTTCCCTCTGAACTGCACGCAACTCCCCTTCGACTGCCATGTATAAGAAATATCAGCGAATGCAGAGAAACAGGAGATTGAACTTCAGTCACGTTTCCCCCTTTAGATAACACTACCAACGTTGCGATCTACTGTGGGAATTGAGCTCGAATCGACGCAATATTAGCCTATTTAACATACTGAAACAAAACGAACTATCCAAGAGATGTTCTTGTAGACACAGCGCATCCGAGTAGGATTCGATTGCATTGACAAGCAAAATTCACTCTACACAGACCGGTGCACCATAGCCAATCAGAGCTACTACAGGAAGCCTATATGCAAATTAAATAGCCATATATGGATCTGTGCCAATCTGTTTACTGCACGAGCAGTCGCCAGTGGGTGCGCTTGTTTCGAGAACAAAGGCAAGAGCTGCATGTAGCCACCTGTTCATATTCTTTGGTAGTTTGTGAATTATTATTCGCCCAGTTATATAGCTAATTTCTAGTCAACAATGGGGGAGTGGTTGCTTCCTACAAGAGCACAAAATGTGTTGATTTCAGGCCAACATTTTCAGTCACCACCTTGTTTGAAGGACAAGGGGCTAAACAGGTTAATGTCGATGTAGGCCTACATTGAACAACACATTTGCTGCTACTGTAGGTTGAACGATCTACTTCCATGTTAAAATGTTATAGAATGCATTTTTCTATATAGTTTTTGGTGGTAGTCTACTCTGGTAAACGCACATTATGATACAATAGCCACAGTAGCCTAATTCGCCACTGTTAAAACTGACAAAGCGGGTACAGCAATTCACAGGGAACATTACACATAACAAACTTGATGCCAAGATTCAAAGATGGATCAATGAAAACATTGCAAAATACTGTATTTTGTATAATATAAACACAACAGGCAACATTTTCAAAGGTTTTACAGTTCATATAAAAGGAAATGAGTCATCTTAAATAAATGAGGCCCTAATCTAAATGAGGCCCTAATCTATGAATTTCACATGACTGGAGATGGCTCCCCAAACGTGCTCAATGGGTGACCTGTATACAGGCCATGGAAGAACTGGGACATTTTCAGCTTCCAGGAATTGTGTACAGATCCTTCCCGAAATGAGGCCGTGCATTATCATGTTGAAACAAAGTGATGTCAGGGGATGAATGTCACGAGAATGGGCCTCAGGATCTCGTCATGGTATCTCTGTGAATTCACATTTTTGAATGCGAAAACCTGAACATTTTGTTGCTGCTGTGGTATCATTTTGGTATCAAGTATTGTTTTTTTCAAATTCTGCCCTCTAGAGGAAACACATGGCACTTCGAAATCTGCAATAAATACACTTTGCACTTGAAAGATTTTTCTTTGCTGTTACAGTAGATTTAACCAAATCAATGTAAGGACACAAGGGCATGCTACTTTAAAAGATGGCGAGTTATTATTAGCCTGGTTCTGTATGGAATGGAAGCACATTATGGGACACAGGCCAGGTCATTATCAATTATTTGGAAAAAGATCTAAAATAAAACATTGGTGTGACCCAATTGCATTGCTGGTGCCACCACTGAAAGAGTTGGTAGCAGTACCAGTGCCACCAGTGGAAAAGTGTAGAACCCTGCACACAGCTATTAATATAACGCATTGTCATCCTTACTGCCTCTGATCAGACGGGCTCACTAAACACAAATACTGTGTTTGTAAACTGTCTGAATGTTGGCGTTTTCCCCTGACTGTCCGTAAATTAAAAACAAGAACATTGTGCGGTCTGCTTTGCTTAATATAAGGAATTTGATTTATAGCATTTACTTCTCAAGTATGAGTATTTTTCAACCACTGTACTTAAGTACATTTAAAACCATATACTTTGACTTTTCCACAAGATGTGTTTTACTAGGTAGCTTTCACTGGAGTAATTTTCTATTAGTATAAGTAACGTTTCTTTACTGTTACTCAAGTATGACAATTGAGTACTTTTTCACCACTGCTTTTACACAAGGGTGAAACTGAAATGTTAGTTTAATGTCGAGGGTGTATAAATAATTACAAGTATTATGTAACAAATCTGGAAATACAGAATATGCCTCGTCTGTGAATTCTACAATATTATTTCATTACAGGTGAATGCAAAAATCAACATTCCAGAGGTATTTTATGAAGAATACTATATACACCTTTAAATATCACTTGCAGAGGCCAGTCAAATAACTCTGTGGCCTTATGTCATCACCTTTAATGACGATTTACTTATGCGTGACATGCACAGGCAGTCCCTTTGTCTACACCCTGGCACCCTAAAACTCAGAATTGGACAGTGAGGATACAGTTATAATTTCTACACATTCCACAACTATGAGGGTGAAACCATGGTATGGGTTCTTTCAGCACCTATATTCATATATGACACCTCACACTAGTCACCTGCACCTGAGGGGCAAGAGGTCATTTTCATTTTATGGAGTTTACTGAAACGAGTGCTTTGACTAAAAAGAAAGGGCCTGGCCTGTCTCTGTAAGGAGTTATGTGTAATGTTACTCAGCTGATATGTACAGGTATGCAAGTTTTTAAGCCCGATTTTAATCTTCATCTTAAATTAACCAAGAGGTCAAAGGAATACTCACCTGAGACTAAATTTAAACACTCACTTCTTAACAGTCCAGATCATAGCAAAGAAAGGAATTCAGAAAACTATTTGGTCTGGAATGGGCCCAGGCCGTTGCCAATCTCCTACTCCAGGGATAGGCAACACTGGTCCTGGAGTGCCACAGGCACCATATTTTGTATTTATTTATCCAACCTGGAAACCTAGGCGGGTTTTAATTTAGGCAAACACTGAACTGGGCCTGGTTTCCCAAAAGCATCTTAAAGCTAAATTCTTTGTTAGAACCATAGGATCAATAAGTAGCTAAGTGTGGTGCCTATTTGGGATTAAATCCTGCAGTACCTCCGGGCACTCAGGAACAGTTTCCTACCCCTGCCCAACTCCTAGACCCAGACCTCACGCCAACTCAAATAAATGACGAATCTGAGTCGAAGGAATTTTGTGATTATCAATAAATATCCTGACAGTTGTGTGCTTTCAAGAGAAGTCAGAGGACTCACTAACAGCCTTAAATGGAGAAGACTTGTCTGTGATCAGACACTCACTGAAATCTGGGACTTCAGAAACAGAAAGTGGGTTGCTGGTAGTTAATAAAGTTGTATGTTTTAAATGCAAAGTGACAGACAGTCAGAGAAAATGGAAAGTGCTGATAATTCCAATGTTGCCGTAAATTGATTTGTGGGTACTCACCTTGTAAATCCTCGGTGTTCTATGAGTTTCACACCCTAAAGATCCCATGTCTGGGTATTCCTTATGACAAAGACAATGGGGATATGATGCTATGCATTCTACAGTACCTGAGATGGAGAATGGGATATTACATGGTTGTATAACAATGCTTTGTCAATACGAAAAATGAAAAGACTTACCACTAAGTGTAATAAAATATGTCACTTTTAATAAAAACTGAACAAAATAACAAAACGATGTTAAATTAACTTGCATCTATAACACTACCACACATTATGCATCACATACTTCATACAGTATAAGCAGCCAGACAACAGCAACTATTTACATGACAATATTGTTACACCAGAGGCACACCAGGGGTCAGTTTTCATGCCACACGTATATCAGTAACACACAGGGGGGGCACACAATGCCTTCCAGCAGATGCTCATCATAAGAGGATATATGACAGTAGGTTCTGTTAGATCGGAAAATAAGAGATGAGGACGGCTATTCAACGCTGGTGCAGATGACTTCTGAGCATCTGTTGAATGGCATAGGGCACACTTTAATAAGCATACATTTTTTTAAGGGCTATTGCCATTAGTTCTCCATTGCAATGACATGTAAATGTAAATCATGATATGAAAACCATGTCATATTCATTTAGTTATTGACCGTAGATAGACTCATTTATGGGTCTATTGCCTTTTACTCACAGGAAATAACTACTTGAGTGACAGTACATCAAATTTACTGTATGAACATTAGGATTAAAATTGTAGGATTTACATGCAGACATACAGATTAGGTCAAGTGAAAGCCATTCGTTTTTTTGTATTAATTCCACCCACTTCAGAGTATTAGTGGTAACTACTATTAGCAGCACAGCTTGCTGGAATTGAGGTAGTTACTAGATGACCTCACCACTCAATTCTGAATTTCTTCAGTGCCTAATTAACATTATTTGCTTACTGAAATGATCAATTAACAAATTACTAAATAAATCACTATGGATGTGTGGCATTCACAAGCTTACAGCATTATACCCATGTACACGATAAATCAACACTCGTAGAAGCAAAATTATTGAATCGTTAGAAGCGTAACTAACACTCACAGTGATAACGAGTAAACAAAAAAACAGATTTTCAGTAAATCATTGTTTTGTTATGGCTTTTCATAGTAGTCGGTACTTTGAATTGCAGAAGCATTTCACATTCAACAGACAAAATAAATAAAACACACAGGTTTTACAATACAAACATATCATTTGGTCCATTTTGATAATAATACCTTACTATGATTGGCATATATGTTTAGGACAATAAATAGTTTGAAAGTGAAAAGACAATCTTAACTGTTTAAAAATGCATTTAAATCAAGATGGAGAGAGTTTCATTTCACCCATATTGCTGATCGTGCGACTTGAAGTGCAATTACTAAAGAAAGTATGGGGACAATAATATTCATTCCATGAAATAGAATTGGCATTTTTCATACCAGTCAAAAATGTTACCCTAAAAAGAAAATCCATTTGGGTGCAGAGACTTAAAAATGTTTGCACTTAAGTCAAAAGAACAAACAATCCAGTCATGTGATTGGTCTGTCCTTCTCTATTTTAATG
The DNA here is from genome assembly GCF_036934945.1 of Oncorhynchus masou masou. NCBI lineage: Eukaryota > Metazoa > Chordata > Actinopteri > Salmoniformes > Salmonidae > Oncorhynchus > Oncorhynchus masou. The sequence goes on from NC_088238.1 coordinate 32,552,174, forward strand.
AGATAATATGGACACTCAGCTATCAGATAGTGTCGTTAGCGTAGATAGCTACCACATATGCACATATTCGGAGTATTACAAGACGACTGTCATTTCCTGAAGTGCATATAAGCTATAGAAACACCAACACATCATGTCTATTCTTAGGTCGACAACGCTTCAAAACCCAAGGATCAGAAGTAAATGTAATTCTCCCAGGAGTATTTGCAACCTTACGGTATGTACGGAATTAAAAGGTAACTGATCTTATAACCATTGAAGCAAAGACGTCAGCTCTTCTTCTGTGTTATGTACATAATTCCCACCTTTCAATACACAGCAAGGGAATAGTAGTGAATCAAATGCCCAATAATAATAAAAAAAAAATGTTCATAGCGCTATTTACACTGGATAGTTCATAAATGCTTAGAACTTAGGGAAGAATTGTCTGTGATGGAAGACTTAAGATAATATTTCCGCCTCGTATAATTGCAAATTGACAGGTACAGTATATAGCCTAAACTATCTTGACCTAATGCAAGGATTTTTAAATCAAAAATACTTTGTTACTCAAAGGCCAAAGCAAAATCACAAATCATTATATTGTAATATCAGCCAATCAATATGTATGGGTCTACAACATTTACATTTACATTTAAGTCATTTAGCAGACGCTCTTATCCAGAGCGACTTACAAACAAGACATGGCAATCGTATTTCTATGAAATGAGACTGGCAAGATGCTAAGCATTGCTGGTAAACCTAGCTCATACACTATTATTGGTCATTTATAAATACTGTAATATTGCCTTTATCTCCCAAAGTATATCAACATCCTTGAAGTTGATAAAACACAAATATGACCAAAAGAATGAATCAGATGAACAAATTGAATGCAAACCTACATCTCAACTACACCAACCAAGCAGTACTAGATGAACTAAAGCCTAATGTAGTATTTAAAATGTAAAAAAATTGACGGATGATTCTGAGAGGTGGACGCTCTCAACCTGCCATTTATGGGTAGGAAGTGGTGGACAGGAAGATCCCGCTCTGTGGGTTGACTGAGCGCCCTGTAAAATAATGGTATCTTGGAGCTCTTCTGGAGGCCAATGGCTGACAGTAGGCGGATGGATATGGGGAGTCTGTTGAAGTTAGTCGGAGAAGAGGCTGGCGAAGGACTGGCGCAGGCTGCGGATGGTCTCTGCCTTGGCCTCATCGTCCGTGGCGTTCCCTTTCAGGGTCTCAGTGAAGGTGTTGGTGAGCGACTGGGATTTGCTGCAAGGGGCGAAAGTGAGAGTGAGGCTGAGGCCTGAGGGACATGCAACATGGAGAAGGTGGATGTATGTGCGTGCATTCATGCATGCACATGTGTGAAGAGGGTCGAGGGGATCGTATTCTGCCAACTTCGCCACTGCACAGTTTGATCAACAAAGGCTGGCCAACGACACAAACAATAGGGAATAAACTAGTGCACTTTGCTCTCTAAGGCCAACAACATTTTTACAAAGGAGCTTAATCTTAGAAGACAGGTTAATGTTTATTATAGCAAAGCCAACGACATGGACAGAAATACAGTCAAACTTTAGAAGTGTATCCGAGCCAGGAGGCAAACTGAGGAATGGTTGTGGAGAAATCTAGTTGCAAATTGCCCAACCGACAACCCCTTTGCCATGTACAGCCAATCCACATTGAACTAGGGAGGAGTTCCGAGAGAATCAAAACTAGAGGTAGTTTCACTTTTATCACGTATTATTTTCTGAAGAGGTGTCTGGAGCTGAGCATCCTGTAAATGCAGGCCATTATTAACAGCCATTAAACAGGAAAAAAAGTTGGCATGTCAGAGATTATAATAGAGTATTTTAGTAAACAAGAAGAGTCGAGCTACAGGAGCATGTACGGTAAAATCTTTATACAATGTCTCCATCTAGCAGCCGTTTGTGGCATCTGCACAGTTCTGCTCCAAGTACCTAGATATATTCCTAGTACTCACCCAGAAGGTTTTAATGGTTTTAATGATCAGACAGTTTAAGGTTTTCACAGAACTTTTACTAGAGATCCTAAGCAATAAGGGCAGAGGAGGTGTGGTATATGGCCAATATAAGACATTATAAACTGGGTGGTTCGAGCCCTGAATGCTGATTGGCTGAAAGACGTGGTACATCACATTGTATACCACGAGTATGACAAAATATGAATTTTTACTGTTGTAATTATGTTGAACCAGTTTATAATAGCAATAAGGCACTTTGGGGGTTGATGGTATATGGCCAACATACCACGGCTAAGGGCTGTGTCCAGGCACTCCGTGTCGAGTCGTGCTTAAGAACAGCCCTCAGTCATGGTATATTGGCCATATAACACACCCCCTTATGCCTTAATTATATTCTTCTGTTGAGTTAGTTTTAGTATTACACACCCATGTAAACATCAGCCTTGATCATGGAAATGAGATTTGAGGCATTTGATCACTTACTTCAGTTGAGGAGGTTGTTTCTGGGAGCCAGGGCCGGTGGCGGCGGGAGGTGGGATGGGTCCTGGCTGGAAGGCCTGGCTGGGAGAGGTGTTAGCTGAGCGAGCTCGCTGAGGAGAACCCTGGGCTGACTGGGAGGGAGAACCAGAGCCAGAGCGATGCCCACCTGCAGTGCGAACACACACTCATGTTTCATCTGAGACACTCAAGGCACTACTATGTGTATTTCTCAACACTCATACTATTCATATTCACCACAACAGCAATCAATTGTTGTAGCAATCAAACTGGTGATAAGATGTCGATGGAGGTCTCTTTACCTTGGGCCCTTCTTGGCTGGGTCGTCTGTGGCTGTGAAATGAAAAGCATTGAAAATGGACAGTAATAGTGCATGATGCATGGTTGGTTTGATATACTCCCTACACAAGGGCTTACTTGAAGCAATTGTTCATTACTTCTGAGATCGAATCTACATAATCAATTGAAATACAAATCCATAATAGTGTTACACTCTGGAGAAGAGGTGAAAGAGATTTACCTTCACAGCACTGGGCTGTGGTGTGTTGATACCGAGCAGCACGCTACACATCTTATTGATCACTAGATCAGTGATCAGCTGCCTGTCCTCCTCCACGTGCTCACCAATCAGAGGCATGGAACTGTCCATCACCTAGATGACACAGGAGAGGTACACCAATCAGAGTGAAGATCAACACGGACAGTATAAGCAGGGATTCGGGACTGAGTCAATGCAAGTAAATGGGAAATTCACTGTAAATCCATTTAACATGATTGACTTCATTGCCACTAGAGAGCGGTATTGTACATCCTATTTGAGTAGCTAGGCCTAATGAAGATGATGGTGAGGGGGTGGAACCATTACAGTTTTGATGTTGGAGCACAATGATTAAAGGAGTCTATTGACCGCTGAAATGTGTATACAGTACTATAGGCATAAACATGAGAGTTGTGACTTCCCCCATATTATTCCGGTCATTATATTAGTACATTTAGTACTTATTTCATAACTTATGGGTGGACACTGGATATCAGGACATGGCACGGCCACATAGATAATTGACTCAACACCGTAGCATTTCATCTCACAACACGTGCTTTGTTTGAAACCCATCTCCGCAAAGCAGGTGGCTCTGCATCGATCCCAACAGCCATGCTTTCCTCCGCATGAGAGGGTTGTGCCAATGCCGCACCAAATGAGAACCAAAACAAACAGAGGAAAGTGTGTCTCACAGGCTGAGGGAGAGAACGGAGGGAACACTTTGCCAGCAGAATGCATGTGTTGTGTCCCCAGAGCGGTATCAGGCCGCTGCACGCATTGTTGCCAGAGCACACTGTAAACAGACAGAAGTCCTTTCATCCATGTGCCCCTTGTACACAGGCAAGTGTCTGTGTCTGTGTGTGTGTGTGCAGCTGAGAGATGGGTAGAAGGAAGAGAACTCGGCAGGTGATGTGCCTGTTGGTGTTGCCCCTTTTTCATAACCAGTGGTGTAAAGTACTTAAGTAAAAATATTTGAAAGTACTACTTAAGTAGTTTTTTTGGGTATCTGTAATTTACTTTACTATTTATATTTTTTACAACTTTTACTTCACCACATTCCTAAAGAAAATTATGTACTTTTTTACTCCATACATTTTCCCTGTCACCCAAAAGTATGTTACATTTTGGATGCTTAGCAGAATAGGAAAATGGTCTAATTTATCAATTAGAGAACATCCCTGGTCATCCCCACTGCCTCTGATCTGACAGATTAAACACATGCTTTGTTTGTAAATTATGTCTAAGTGTTGGAGCGTGCCCCTGGCTATCTGTAAACAAAACAAAAACAAGACAATTACGAGGTCTGGTTTACTTTTGATACTTAAGTATATTTAAAACCAAATACTTTTAGACTTTTACTCAAGTATGACAATTGGGTACTTTTTCCACCTCTGGACATAACCATAAGGGACTGGGACTGGGACTGATTGAGCCCTGGAGGACTGGCAGCTGCAGCCGGGACCCACTGCAAGCCAGGAGCCACTTCAAACATGGTGCAGTGGCAGCCGGAGTACCGGTTACACCCTGGTGATTTATTGGGATATAGACTCATCTAGCAGATGACAAGGCTGCAGTTAGTTGCCCTTTAGTATTAGAACATGGAGAGGTGTTGTTTTTCTCCTCTTTTATTGGGCTGCACAATGTTCTTTCCTGCTGCTGGTCTGGACACTGTGTTCTGGAATGGAAAGATTAAGGGTTGGAAATGGTGAACTCTGTACTCGGCCGGACAATACAGAAACTCCAAAGAGGCTATTGTTGTTTGTTTACGTTAGCTAAGAGATTTCTATGATAGTGTGCAACATTTTTTATGTGAAATGGCAAGTGCCAGATGTACGCCTAAATATGTGTGCCAAAATTCTCAGATGTTGTTGAACTATCCATGCAAACGATTTTCCGTTGAATACTGCTAGTAATACATGGAACTTATATAGCACTTTAAGGACCCAAAGTCGCTTTACAATTATAGAAACGAAAAACAACAACAAAACAGGAGTCAAATCAAAACATCAGACTAAACATTAATAAATGGATCAGTGTATGAGGAGGGTTGGGATTTGGATATGAACCAGGTTTGGGTAAGTGGTAGGGTAAGGCTTAGATACTGCTCAGAATGGTGAAGAGAGGAGTGTCTTAGTAGTGTATTTCTTTGCTTGTATATATGTGTGTGCTGGGGGGGGGGGGCTTAGTGTTGGCGAGGAGATGGGCTGCAGAGTTTTTGAACCATTTGGAGCTTATGGAGGGAGCTTGATTTGATGCCAGATGGTAGTGAGATGCAGTAGTTAAGACGGGAGGAGATGAATGCATGTATGAGGGTTTCGGTGGCAGGACGGGAGAAGAACGACCTGACCTTGGCAATGTTTCAGAGGTGGAAGAATGAGGTTTAAACAGTCTGTCTTATGTGGTAGTCAAATGAAAGGGTGGAGTCCAGGATGACGCCAAGGTTTTGTGCATGGATGGAGAGAGAGACAGTGGTGTTGTCAATGGTGAGGGTGAGGTTGCCAGGGTGAGCCTAAGGAAGTTTTGTTTTTATTGTAGAGAGGCAGGATTCAATGTTCGTCAGAGGTGGGTTGAGGAGGGATTTGGTGCCGAGGTAGATCTGGGTGTCATCGGCATAGAAGTGGAAGTCAAGGTTGATGTGACGGTGGATCTGACCAAGAGGGAGGATGTAGATGAGTAAGGAACCCAGCACAGAGCCCTTGGGAACACCCTGTATAACTGCAGCTGAGTCTGAGGTGTGGCCATTGAGGGAGATGTTGTGGGTCCGGTTTGTGAGGCATGATTGTAGCCAGGCCCTCCAGCCTGGTGAGGAGGATCTGATGGCTCACTGTGTCAAAAGCGGCACTCCAGTCAAGGAGAATCAGGATGTTGAGGGCACCAGCATCAGCAGAGATGAGGTCATTGATAACTTTGAGGAGTGCAGTTTCAATACTGTAGAGGAGCTGAAACCAGACTAGAGAGACTCAAACAGGTTGTTGATGAGAAGGTGGATTTGTAATTGGGAGGCAACTGTAGGTTCTGGAGTCTTGGCAAGAAACGGGAGGTTGGAAATGGGGTGGACGCATTTGAGGAGGGTATTGTCCAGTCCTGGCTTTTTTAAGATTGGGGTGACTGCAGATGTTTTGTAGTTGTAGGGGACAGTTCCGTTAGCGAGGGAGAGGTTGACGATGTGTGTGATATATGGACAGAGAACAGGAAGGCAGGATTTGATGAGAACAATGGGGAGATGATCCATGGAGCAAGTTGTACACTTGGAATACATGAGTTTTGACAAGTTTTTAGATATAAGGAGTCAAATAGGGCCAATTTGGAGAGCCAGGTTTCAGGTGTGACTGTTGGGAGGTTGACAGGGAGAGGGGTGGCTGAGGGAGATTGATCAGTCAGTAATGAGTTGATTTTGGTGATCTTGTCCTTGAAAACCTGAAAGAAGGAGTTGCAGAGTTCAGTGGAGGGAGTAGAGAAGGTGTCATCACAGGGCTGAAGTAGTTTGAGATGTAGGTGGTCCTGGCATCACAGAGGGCATCCCTGTAGGTAGAGAGGTGTAGTTTGTATGCTTCAGCGTGGACAGTGAGGCCAGACTTCCTGCTCAGGCACTCCAGACAGCGGCCAGCTTGCTTGACAGGGCATGAACCTCAGGGGTAAACCAAGGGGAAGAGGAGACCGGTTTAGTTTGGAGGGGGGCCAGAGAGCTGAGGGAGTCAGATAGAGCAGTATTGAATTGGACAGCTAGTTCATTAGGTGAGTTGGGGGCGTGGTCAAGGGGCGGGGCAGGGCAGATGGCATCAGAGTTGGAGGGGGTCAACAACTTTGATGTTACGGAAAGAGGTTAGGCGTTTCTCAGTGTTGTGAGTATGAGGTAAGTGAGAAATGAAGGATCATGTGTTCAGACAGTGGGAACAGGGAGGGCGAAATATGAGTTAGGTTGAGGCCAACAGAGCAGACGAGGTCAAGTATGTGTCCATTCATGTGAGTTGGAAAATTTACATTTTGGATAATATTGAAACGGTCTAGAACAGCAATAAAAACAGGCAAGTTTTTAGTTTCCTGAGTCCACATGAATATTCATATCACTAAGCAACATTTAGTGGGGGGGTTTGTAAGCAATGTATTCAAATGAGAGACAGTAGGGCGAGACAGTTCAGTCCTTCACAGACAGTAGGGCGAGACAGTTCAGTCCTTCACAGACAGTAGGTTATTTTGATTTTAGAGTTGTACAGTACAGCGAGGCCACCACCATGGCTGGTGGAGCGGAGGTGACACAGGTAGCCATAACCAGCGGGAGTAGCTTGGTTAAGAGAAAATAAATCACCAGTGTGTTGCCAGATATAAGTTCACAGAGCAAGGGGATTTTTATTGTTCATTGATCAAGTGTTGAGGAGAGCAAAGTTAGTATTGTTAGGTGAGTTTCTGGATAGTGGTAGGCTGACGGGGGGTAGGCAGCCATGGTTTACAGTGGCAGATGATGGATTGAAATGCAAATGCTCCCTCAATCTTCTTTTCTTTTTGCATGAAAAGCATAATAACCCATGGTTCCATATGACTCCTATACATTACAGTCAACCGGTCTTCCCAAAGACATCACAATCTAATCTGATACAAAACATATCTGCTATCTGATGTCTGTAATATCACAACACAGGCCAACATAAAGATATGCTATATGGGTCATTCCATAAACAAACAAAAGAGTGCCGTTTGCGTCCCTTTGATATTTTCAGTAGAAATTGTGTACCAATAAGTCTGTTATATTAAATTAAGTGCCTTTTAATATAAACCACATGGAGAACTCAATAAATCCAATATTTGTATAAAAACTAGCTAAAGTGCCAAAATTTTGCATTTTGTCTTGTCCCTTCGTGCATCCTGTGATTCTAGGAATATTTTATCCCAAAGTATTTACCATTATTGTAAAGCCCTCATTATTTTGTAGCTTTGACAACGTCATTTCTGATGATTCATTTACTGTGATTACTGATTCATTTTACGACCATCCCTTATTTTGAGGTCAACCCTGTTACGTGAACTAAACTCTCGCTTTAGTCTGGTGAAACTATTCCTATTTAAATATTTTTCAAAAGAAACATTTAATAGTCAAATCATACTGTAAAAGAAAGTGAGCTGGTTCTACTCTTTTTGGCCATTTCTGGTGGAAAACCTGATTGTGTCAAGTATAACCCGTTAACTCTATTATTACCCATAGATTAGTCTCATGTTGTCATACCTCCAAAATCATGTCGTTGTCACCCCTCCCTTAGGAGGTCTGGAGAATTTTCTATTGCAAAAACTCCCCCACGCGTGCGTAGAAGGGGTGCTGTGCGTTATGTGCATCACTGTTTTCCATCTGGGTAGTTGTTGCCTATGCTAGTTTTAAATGCTCGTTTTGAAGTTAACAAGTGTGGATTATGCTGGTAAAGTCAAACGTCACAACACGTTCAAAACCACTCTGGTGACAAAGACACGTTTATTCTCGTCCACATGGTTGCGCTTTGCTACCACCGACAATATCGTGAAGGCCGCCTATTATTTTGTTTTTGTAAGGACCCAAAAAACAGAGGCAGTGTGAACTGTATTATTAGCTAGCTTTTGTAAGATTACTAAAAAACTAAATAGAGGTGCTAGCTAACTTTATACACTGTTTAGCTAAGTCAGCTAGCTGATGACATTTAATTAACTTTCTAATTGCTAGCTATCTTGATGTAATCATTGTAAATTAAAAACAGTCTCCAAATGCATTAGGAGATAACACCTATGGAAGAGCATGAAGTTGCTGCTCCACCTGTCAGTAAAAGGAGAGTCAGTGTAAGCTGCTGGATAGGGCAGGTCATTTTGTGGGAGGACAGTTTAAAGCATTTAATTTTTTTTTTGGGGGGGGGATGTATTAAAAATAAGACCCTTTGCTATGAGACTCAAAATTCAGCTTAGGTGCATCCTGTTTTCGTTGATCATCCTTGAGATGATTCTACAACTTGGAGTCCACCAGTGGTAAATTCAATTGATTGGACATGATTTGTAAAGGTACACAGCTGTCTATATAAGGTCCCACAGTTGACAGTACATGTCAGAGCAAAAACAGAGCCATGATGTTGAAGGAATTGTCCGTAGAGCACCGAGACAGGATTGTGTCAAGGCACAGATATGGGGAAGGGTACCAAAACATTTCTGCAACATTGAAGGCCCCCAAGACCTCCATCATTCTTAAATGGAAGAAGTTTGGAACCACCAAGACTACTCCTAGATAGCTGGCCGCCAGGCCAAACTGAGCAATCGGGGGAGAAGGGCCTTGGTCAGGGAGGCGACCAAGAACCCAATGATCACTCTGACAAAGCTCCAGAGTTCCTCTGTGGAAATAGGAGAACCTTCCAGAAGGACAACCATCTCTGCAGTACTACACCAATCAGGACTTTATGGTAGTGGCCAGAGGGAAGACACTCAATAAAAGGAACACGACAGCCCACTTGGAGTTTGCCAAAAGGCACCTAAAGGACTCTGACCATGAGAAACAATATTCTCTAGTCCGATGAAACTAAGATTGAACTTTTTGGCCTGAATGCCAAGAGTCACATTTGGAGGAAACCTGGCACCATTCCTATGGTGAAGCATGGTGGTGGCAGCATCATGCCGCAGGGATGTTTTTCAGCAGCAGGAACTGGGAGACTAGTCAGGCTGGAGGGAAAGATGAACGGAGCAAAGTAGAGAGAGATCCTTGATAAAAACCTTCTCCTGGACCTCAGACTGGGCCGAAGGTTCACCTTCCAACAGGACAACGAGCCTAAGCACACAGCCAAGACAACACAGGAGTGGCCTTGGGACAAGTCTCTGAATGTCCTTGCGCGGCCCAGCCAGAACTCGATCGAACATCTCTGGAGACCTGAAAATAGCTGTGCAGCGATGCTCCCCATCCAACCTGAAAGAGCTTGAGAGGATCTGCAGAGAAGAATTGGGAAAAACTCCCCAAATACAGGTGTGCCAAGCTTGTAGCGTCATACACAAGAATACGCTGTAATCGATGCCAAAGGTGCTTCAAAACAGTACTGAGTAAAGGGTCTGAATACAGATGTAAATGTGATATACAGTTGAAGTCGGAAGTTTACATACACCTTAGACAAATCCCTTTAAACTCAGTTTTTCACAATTCCTGACATTTAATCCTAGTAAAAATTCCTTGTCTTAGGTCAGTTATGATCACCACTTTATTTTAAGAATGTGAAATGTCAGGATAATAGTAGAGAATGATTTACTTCAGCTTTTATTTCTTTCATCACATTCCCAGTGGGTCAGAAGTTAACATACACTCAATTAGTATTTTGGTAGCATTGCCATTTTTTAACTTGGGTTAAACGTTTTGGGTAGCCTTCCACAATGAATTGGGTGAATTTTGGCCCATTCCTCCTGACAAAGCTGGTGGAACTGAGTCAGGTTTGTAGGCGTCCTTGCTCGCACACGCTTTTTCAGTTCTGCCCACACATTTTCTATAGGATTGAGGTCAGGGCTTTGTGATGGCCACTCCAATACCTTGACTTTGTTGCCCTTAAGCCATTTTGCCACAACTTTGGAAGTATGCTTTGGGTCATGGTCCATTTGGAAGACCCATTTGCGACCAAGCTTTAACTTCCTGACTGATGTCATGAGATGTTGCTTAAAATGTATCCACATAACTTTCCTTCCTCATGGTGCCATCTATTTTGTGAAGTGCACCAGTCCCTCCTGCAGCAAAGCATCCCCACAACATGATGCTGCCACCCCCGTGCTTTATGATTGGGACTGTGTTCTTTGGCTTGCAAGCCTTCCCCTTTCCCCCCCAAACATAACAATGGTCATTATGGCCAAACAGTTCTATTTTTGTTTCATAAGACCAGAGGACATTTCTCCAAAAAGTACCATCTTTGTCCCCATGTGAAGATGCAAACCGCTGTCTGGCTTTTTTATGGTGGTTTTGGAGCAGTGGCTTCTTCCTTGCTGAGCGGCCTTTAAGGTTATGTCCATATAGGACTCGTTTTACTGTCGATATAGATACTTTTGTACCCGTTCCCTCCAGCATCTTCACAAGGTCCTTTGCTGTTGTTCTGGGATTGATTTGCACTTTTCGCACCAAAGTACGTTCATCGCTAGGAGACAGGCTGTGTGGTCCCATGGTGTTTATACTTGCGTACTATTGTTTGTACAGATGAATGTGGTACCTTCAGGCGTTTGGAAATTTCTCCCAATGATGAACCAGACTTGTGGAGGTCGACAATTTATTTTCTGAGGTCTTGGCTGATTTCTTTTGATTGTCCCATAAATGTCAAGCAAAGAGTTTGAAGGTAGGCCTTGAAATACATCCACAGGTACACATCCAAGTGACTCAAATGATGTCAATTAGCCTATCAGAAGCTTCTAAAGCCATGACAATTTTCTCAAATTTTCCAAGATGTTTAAAAGGCACAGTCAACTTACTGTATGTAAACTTCTGACCCACTGGAATTGTGATACAGTGAATTATAAGTGAAATAATCTGCCTGTAAACAATTGTTGGAAAAATTACTTGTGTCATGCACAAAGTAGATGTCCTAACCAACTTGCCAAAACTATAGTTTGTTAACAAGACATGTGTGGAGTGGTTGAAAAACAAGTTTTAATGACTCCAACATAAGTGTAAACTTCTGACATCAACTATATGTGTTTTTATACATTTACTAAAATGTCTAATATTCTGTTATTGCTTTGTTATTATGGGGCATTGTGTGTAGACTGAGGGGGAAAAAACTGTTTAATACAAAATTTGGAAAAAGTCAAGGGTCTGAATACTTTCCGAATGCACTGTATGTTAGCAAATGTTGTATACAAAAATATACAGTTAAACATCACGGTGTATAAACCTATTACAATTGGATCAGGCCAACCCTGCTGGAGGTCTGCTGGGTGTCCAGGGTTCCGTTTTAGTCCATCAATAACACACCCGATTCAACTTATCAAATCTAATGAGTTGATAATCAAGTGTGCTATTGCTGGGCTGGAATAGACGTCTGCTCACCCAGTCGATCAGAGACCAGTGGTGCAAGATTGGCCACCGCTGGTATGGAGTTTGTGTTTACCTGATTTGGTGCTTTAGTAATAATAGCCTACTTGTTACTACTCAATTAAACATATGAGTTAGCTTATTTGTACATTTTGAAGTGTTGATTCTTGTTAGTACCCTTCCCCATATCTGTGCCTTGACACAATCCTGTCTCAGTGCTCTACGGACAATTCCTTCAACATCATGGCTCTGTTTTTTTTCTGAGCGACTAACAAGAGGGGGTTAATTGCCTTGCTCAAGGGCATAAACAGATTTTTCACCTCGGAGGCTCAGGGATTCAAACAAGTGACCTTTGGGTTACTGGCACATCGCTCTTGACCGTTAGCCTACCTGCCACGGTGTAGTGTTTAAACTTGTTTTAATCATTCAAAATGAATTAGTGTCTCTGCTGATTAATCACATATTACACGCCAGGAATAAAGAGGGGAAGTGGTTCTGTCTCTGTGTCTGTTGTATTCTCAAATTAACATTTCCCTTTTGTCTAGTGGTTAGATCTCCAATCTGTTTTATTTGATTGTCACTCTCAGTATATCAGCCATATGAATCCATTTTGCAGCTCGTCATGCATCGCCAATGCAGCCATAGGCCTACAGTATGATAGCATTACTGGCTTAAGGATATAACAAGTAGGTTCCAGGAGATGAGCATTACAGGTAACATTTTATATTAATTTTAGCAATGTTGCTTGCAAAATTATTGCAATTGTTCCCATAGCTTTATGTACAGTATCGTTGACCCTGGATAAGCTACAGTAGGGACTGGGCCAACACAGCTAACCTTTCAGGTCAATAATATGCTGTTTTTAGTAACATTTTGTTGGCTTTATAATTGAGAAAGTGAATTAGCTAGTAGCTAGCTAGTTAGTTATACCTACGTAGCTTTCAATGTTCGTTGACTTTTCTCAAAACAAACCTCATTGTGGCAAGCTACTTCGTGTCCCTCACGCTAGCCTTCAAGGCCAAATATTAAAAATATTGATATTGTAGAAAAGGCCCACGGAGTTGGTGGAATAATCCTTTAATTCATTGCCATTTACTCAGCTGGGCCAGGGGCGCTTTAATTAGGTCAGGTGGAACTGTCCGACAGATCTCAACTCCATTAGAGGAAATTGCCATCGCCTGATCTCGCTGCTTTCTCTTCCTTAACACCATCTGATCCAGAAGTTCTGTGCGTCCATGAATCCACGTAAGTCCACCGACTCTTACCTTTTCATCTGAATTATCTGTGGCGATCAGGAGAGTGGGCCATTCAGTTATTGTTTACAGTTATCACCGCGGAGCGCGGCTTGGAGCGCACGCTTCAAACATATTGTGTAATGTGAATTGTCAATGATTACGTCCCTACGGATCCTCATAGGCCAATTATGCAATCGATATGGTTCATGTTTATTGAAATTAATTATATGGACACGAAGAATTGAAAGAGTGAAATGAGAAACGTCATTGTTTGCTAACTGACTTTGATAATGGGGATTATAGATTGTATTGTATTCACTGTTTGTATTCTTTCATGATTTATGATAAATAGTTACGAGCCTAAATGATTCGCGGATGATTACTATTGACTTAATGAACTGGACTGTTGAATTCCCTAAATTATGTTAATAATGAATGATATATGATTTGATCTTTGATTATGAATTTGATTGGATACATGTTATTTGTTTCCTTTGATGCAGCACAGACTACTCAGTAAATATACCACTTTATGTTTAAAGGAATTCCTGCCTCAGTCTCATCCATTCCTGTCACCTGACCACCTGTTCACCTTCACTGTCAGTCATCCTACCTGTCCAGCTACCCACACAGATTCCACTAATCTTTCAGATATGGTCAGCATTGTAGGCCATTTCTCCCATCTTGCTGCAGCTTTAGCTCATCTCAAAATAAGAGAAATACTGTGAAAACCAGTGTGCCACAAACTTTCTAAAATGTTTTGTCACCAGTGGTTGTTTGAATTTGTTTTTGTCCTCACACACTGAGCTCCGCCCAAGCAAGGCTTTTGGTTTGATGTGTTACGAGGCATCACTGATTTACAATGGGTTCTGACCTCTCTTTAGCAGGTTTCTGCCATGGAACCTCCCCAGGCTTCCTGGAATAACCATAGATGCAGACTATAAATATTTTTTTTGCTATTCCCTGCCATTCCCTCTTGCACACAACAAGCTTCCATTCCCGTCACAAGGGGATTTTTGGCTGATTTAAGATTAAATTGTCAACCCTGTGACTTTATTTGGTACTTAATAGGCACTTCCTATAGTAATTACTGTATTTAACCTCAATCTGAATGCATGTCTTTATGAAATTGTTCTTGATCTGAGACAAAATGTTAAAAACATGTTTTATGAAGTTACACAGCTCAAAAGGCACCGAATTAGTGAAATGACATGTTGAGATCAATACCAGTGGATTCTATATGAAGCGAATGTAAGCAGCCATTACTTTTCATTAATGGGAGGTGTCACCATGTGTAATGTCTGTCTGGAACACGAACAAGTTTCCACTGCCAGGGACATGCAATATTACTATGTTCCCATTCACACTAATGAAATTCCACCAACTGGAGGGGTGTGTGTAATTTGGTGGCTGCTTATAAAACATGTGGCAAGGTCTGCCATTATCAACGGTGATTGGTGGTTAAGTGCCTTGCTCAAGGGCACAGATTTTTCACTTTTTTTGCCTCTGGGATTCAAACTAGCTACCTTTCAGTTACTGGCAAAACGCTCTAACCGCCAGGTTACCTGCCACCAGTGTGTGTAGAACTCTCCTTGTCAACATCGTTATGTGACTGCTGCGGTCCCTGTTTGTCTCAGACCTTGTGGGCCGTTCAAATAAGAATGCAGTGTCACACACACACAGTCTCAGGAGAGCCTGTGGAGATTTCTTGCAATAGCCACACTGGTTATAAGCCCTTCCTACAATGGGAAGAGAGAAAGAGGATGACAGATGGGTAGGTGGGAGGCTGGCCTCCACCCTAGAAACATCAGGTTAAGAGAGAATGTTGACGCATGTTAGAGAGCAGGCTAAATATGGACATCTCAGAGCACTGGGCCGTATGCGTCAGTATGGATCAAAGACAATGGGATGAGAGGAAATTTAAATCAAACTTCCCACATGGGTATTGCACATAAACACATCACATTGGAGAGTGCTGTGTGGGATCTGTGATGAGCATGCAGATCGGAGATAATTTTCAAAATGGTTGAGAAGGGTATGTGCATGAGTAAAAGCTAAAACATCGGTAATCTCAAGGTTAAAAGGTCATTGAAAGCAAAACTGGTTTCGGTATGAAAACATTCCTGTGCTTCTCATTTTAGCTAACATTCATGAGTGTTCCTAACTTCCATTGCTGCATTAGTACATGGTAATGTGTTTAGAGGAAAAGCACAGAGGAGTCCATTGTATGCGTGTCCTTAATTTCCTCCTTTCAGTGGTACAGTGAGTTTAATGACATATTTAATATGGACCGTTGAATGCCAGAAAATGTGTTTTGGACAAAGATATACTGTGGTAGATACATAAACAGAACAACCTATATTTCGCCATATCACAAACAGGCTAGCACTGAAATTGTCTAATCACCCTCTGCAACTGGAAAAGTCTAATTATTTATGGAATGCAACCAAGAAAAATAGGTTAAATTGGCGTTGTATTTTCCATAAGATCAAAAGTATAGGTAATGCCTGATATGAAATAAATTAACACTGGGAAAATAACTATTCATCAAAAACAGTGGCTTACAAATGGGTTCAGCTTGGCCTGCTGCACCAGGGACAGTTACTCACAACAGCTGCCAGTTGCACTGTAAATCAACTGTGCACCACACACACACACACACACACAGGTGCGAGCGAGCACACATACATATATGCACACAGACACATGTGCGATCACACACACCCCTCTGAATTGTCTCTGTTGTCCAATCCACAGCACTGACATACATAAACACATGCCATATGGACACACTCACACAACCAGCTCTTTCCTCTTCCTCCCATCCCTTCCCACCGGTCGTCCATAAGCTGCCCTGTGAGAGGAGATAAACCAGACTTGTCTGGAGGAAACGATAGGCTGGGTTGGTTGTGCGAGATGGGGCTACCTAAGCACTGAGACGGTTGCACTACGTCATGTTTTTACCAGTCCCAATACAGTACGTCAGGTCACGACCGTGCATGTATCTCGGTCTGCCGAAGCTTCTTTTTATCTTGTGTGTATGTGTGCCTGCGTTTCTTTGCTTGTCCAATAACGTCAGGTTAGGACAAAGCAGTTATCTCGGTGTGTGTGGCATGTGTATTGTGCATGTGTGTAGCTATAGGCCTGGTCTGGAGTCAATGTGAGCTAAGTGGAACAACAGGAAGTGCCTGGTCGGTGTAACGGTGCATCTGCTCCTTTTAAACAGATGTGTTCTACAGCAACAAGTGCTCACCATGCCGTGCTGCCCAGCAGCCCAAAATAAACCCAGACAGAGGTTGTTATGGGGTGATAGGCTGTGATAATGTCTGTTGAACAGAGGCACTTACTGGACCACTCTCACTGGGTGGTTCTCCCAAGTCAGTGGCTTGGTAGTGATCGAATTGCAGGTGCTTTAACCCTTGACAATCAAGTGTAAAAAGTTTAAAGTACAACAGTTCTACTCGCTCCAAAACACAAATGCCTCAAAAGGGTTGAATTTTAATATGATCTATTAAGACATTAAATCAACCTAGCGTTCCTTTTCTCCAAATTACTTAACTAGAAAACAAAGACTGTGATGATAATTTGTGACTCTTTTCAGCAAACTAGGCATATATTGCATGTCACTATTTCAAAGGAGAAGCATTTATGTAAAAATTTAGAAATGCCTCCAGGAAAGTGAACTTTCATGTGCCTTAATAACAAATGTGTATGCCATCTGTAAATATGAATACAATTGTTAAAATTATGAGCCTAGTAGGTTTAGCCATGGAAAAAAGACCAGAACCATCCCGCTATCCATGATTGGCTGAGATAATTGATGGGCTGGACTTGCCGAGATGAGTCTACCATGTAGCATGCGTCTGTCTAGAACATGAGCTGCTTAATACTGTATGTGTAGGTAATCCTTTCTAATGCAGCTAGATATCACCAAGAACTGCAAAAGTGTTGCCCTCCACTTTCTGGAATACAGAGTTTTGAAATAAGTGGAATGCCTGGTGGAAACAGTGTATGATAGCTAAGGAGATGGAGAAAATTCTGGCCTTTGATTGCAAATATGCAGAGGGAGTCAAAGAGAACACGCAGAAGGCTGTTGTATAGAACATCTTCAAACAATGGGCAAACAAATTACATCTTCAAACAATGGGCAACCATGGCAGAGAGGGAGAAGCGTTCATCCATGGTAAGATTGTCTAGCTACATTTTCAGAAAGTTGTTTTCATTGCAAGTTATAGCGTACTGTTAGCTAGCTAACTGGCTCACTAGATTCATGCACGGTATTAACGTTATGAGTTGGGATTATGGGTCATTGTTTAGCTAGCTAGCTACATGTCTTAACAAAAGACTCCACTCTGCAAGTAACCATTTCACTGTACCGTTTACACCTTCTGTACCCTGTGCATGTGACAAATAAACTTGGATTTTATTTTATATAGTCTTTGTTTACCAGAGACTAATGTGAAAATCAACATGACCTGCACCAAAGTCAATTTAGGATATTATGTTAGGCCAACAAAGTGTCCAAGTTCAAAAATGATATGGTAGAATGCCCTGCTTTTATTTGGTCACACTATTTTCTGTAATTAGCTCTCCATTAACTTGTAAAAATAATGATCTTGAGTGTTTATTTTCCTGTAATAATGAATACAAATTAGCTAAAGTTAAGATGTCAGCTATATGATATGGACATTTGAACTGGCTAGCTAACTTAATGTAAAAAAAAAAAAAAAAGTTTCTTTTAGTTGCCTGGTTTGCTAGATTGACATATAGTAAATACATTTTTAAACGGATGTGTTTATTGGTGTTAAAATACACCCAGTTATACTATTTTGGACCACCAGGCTGCTGATGTCATGCAGCCTGACGTTTTTGTGTTCATACTTTTTCATAACGACAAGGACAAGTTGTCGGACGACAATAGAATATTCATGATGTCACTGTGACAACGGTCTACAGACGTGTCGATCGACGTAGTATAAACCAGCCTTTAGTCTTGAAATCTTTGGTTGTTTAGTACACTACCATACTCCCTCTGTTTAGCACATGGCCTCACATGTGAGTCCTTAAAGAGATGGGTGGGGCTAAGGCTGTAGAGGGTGTGAATGATGCTGAATGGGTGTAGACAAAGAAGAGCTCCCCAGTAGGTGGACCAAAACATTCAAGGGCCATTTTCTAAAAAGTGGGTTTGCAAGTTTATCAACTTTCAAAGCAAAATTACTTTCCCCATTGTTCCTCAACTGTAGTGTATGATTGGCCATTTTCTAGTTCTGAGTCTCTACTTTTATCCAATGTAAAAATAACATGATTTCATAATTTCACTACATAAAACCAAATCAGGCCGGTCGGGCACATTTAAATACAGTGCCTGTTGAAAGTCCACAAGCCTTTGAAATGTTTCACATTGTTGCGTTACAAAGTGGAATTGAAATAGATTTAACTGTAAATGTTGTAATGTCAAAGTGAAAAGAAAATTCTACACATTTTTACAAATTAATAAAAATTCAGTAACTAAAATGGTTGTTGCATAAGTATTCACCCCTTTGTTTAGGAAATAATAAATTTTAGTGTAGATGTTGCATTTGGCTTAACAAATCACATAGTTATATGGACTCACTGTGTGAAATATTTTTTTTCATGACTACCCCTGTCCTCCATACAGTACATACAATATCTGTAAATTCCCTCAGTCAGTATTGCATTTCAAGCTCTACAAATACCAGGGAGCTTTTAGAAAGCCTCATAAAGAAGAGCAGTGATTGGTAGATAGGTAACAATAACAAATCAGACATGGAATATATCTTTAAGCATACAGACATCAAAGATGCAGTCATCCTTCTGAAATGAGCTGCAGGAAGGAAACTGCTTAGGGATGTCACCAAGAGGCCATTGACTGAGGATGGATGAACAACATTGTAATGACTCCACAACAATGACCTAAATGACAGTGAAAGAATAAAAATACTGAGTAAAAATATTGGAAAAATATTTAAAAATATGCATATGTATGTGTTAGCAATTTATGTTACAATAACACAAACCCCAAAGCAAATCAGGGGGAGGAAAATAGCTTTACTTGCAAAGGACAAATCATACAGGGAGGTAGATCGTCATTCTCCCCTGTCCTCGGTGATGTTCTCTCCAGTGGTTCTCTCTCCCCAGAACAAAGGAACAGCATGTAGTTTTATTACCCAGCCCTAGCCTGTGGTTGACCAATTAGAATTCCTTGCAATAAAACTAGCCAATGGCCAAATAACAAGTATCCTATTTCAGAAGACATATTCCTCTTATGTCTCTGAACCATTAATCAATAATTCCCTATTACAGAAAAAAAACATTTTCATTGATCATTAGTACTCTATTGACTCTCGTCCTCTTGACCGCTCGTACTCTGTCTCTGCGTTGTGCATTTATCTTCGACATATTCTTACATATGCAACAAGGCACTAAAGTAATACTGCAGAAATATACGGTAAAGGAAATCACTTTTTGGTCTAAATGCATAAGCCTTATGTTTGGGGCAAATCCAACAACACATCACTGGGTAACTACCTTCTTATTTTCAAGCATGGTGGTTGTTGCATCATGGTATGTGTGTACTTGACATCGGCAAAGACTGGGGAGTTTTTCAGGCTGAAAAGAAAACGGGATGGAGCTAAGAACAAGCAAAATCCTAGAGGAAAACCTGCTTCAGTCTGTTTTCCACCAGACACTGGGAGAGGAATTCACCTTTCAGAAGGAAAATAACCTACAACATAAAAGCCAAATCTACACTAGAGTTGCTTACCAAGACAACAGTGAATGTGGTCCAGTTACAGTCTTGACTTAAATCTATTGAAAATGTACGGCAAGACTTAAATTGCTGAAAAGCCATGATCCCAAAAACAAAACACCAACAGAGCTTGAAGAATTTTGAAAAGAATGGGCAAATATTGCAGAATACAGGTGTGCAAAGCTCTTACTAGACATACCCAAAAAGACTCACCAGCTGTAATCGTTCGGAAAAGGTGTTTCTAACATGTATTGACTCAGAGGGTGAATACTTATCTAGTCAAGGTACATTAGTGTTATTTTTCATTCATCTTTAAAAAAACTTTTTTTTTACTACTGACAGAGTATTTTGTGTAGATCGTTGACGAAAAATAACAATTAAATCAATTCTAGACTCGCACTTTAACACAAAATGTGAAGAAATCCAAGGGGGGTGTAGACTTTCTATAGGCACTGTAAGTGTACCACAACTCATTCCAACGATATCCGTTTTTCAGTATGTCTGTGTCTTGAGCCATCTTGAGTTTCAGGTTTGAATACACACAGTCCTCCCCACAGAATAGAACACTATATTTAATCTTTATGGTCCTTCTTTATACTCCTCTGTTCTGCCATTTGAACCAGCTGAGGAAATGTTACGAACTTGAGGAAAGCGGTGTTCCTCAAGTATCTATTACTTCATACAAACAGACAGCGTAGGCAGCCAGCTAGCCATGCCTTTGTTTGAATTCAGATCGTTGTGTTTGGTCTAAAGCGTAATTATTCTTTCATTGCTCCGACTCAGACTGATCATGCCTGATCTATCCTCGGCTGCGCCCTCTTTCTCCACCATCGCCCGCCAACTCGTCTGTCAATGCAATCTATTACTTGATGACTTTGAAAATGTTATCGCCCACCTGAGAAATCTGATTCAAATCAACATATTTCTGGAATTAACATGATCTTTCATCACCCATTGTTACTAACACCCAGTTCAAAGAGTGTAATATAACTCATGCAATTCAAACTGGGTTAGCATACACATTGAACACCACGTTGCCTGAGCATCCTTCAGAATACTACAATGTACTTCTAGCTGTATGTAGTTTGGCAAATATTTATTAGGCACACATACACTGAGCATGATATGGGCTGTTTGTTAGAGAATTTTCTTGTTTAGTTTTTTTTACCCTGAAGGAGAAGGCCGAGAGTTACTGTCTCATTTTCTTATACAGTACACAGTGGTGACCCTATTTTGAGCCCCATTGGGGGGGGGGATTCCTGTTTCGCATGTTATTTTGGCATTCATACATGTCACATATCATTTTGTAAACAATGTAAAAAATATATATTTATCATTGAGTTAATAAAGCTGCATACAAACATGGTCTCTTTGTTTTGTTGGCCTGTTGGGGGATGTTTATGACCCCCATAAATACCTTTCCCCTTTTCTCTCTCTACTTTATGGAGTTGACTCTTGTAAAGCCTTTGTAACAGAGAGTCTGGTAACATCGAAAGGTGGGAAACGGAATCATATTTCGGTAATCCAACCAGTTGAAAATATGCGTTGGTACTTAATGAATGTGATCCCAGATCATTTGTCGTCTGAGACATTACTACTAATGACAGGATGACAAACTATCTTGGAAAGTCGACACATTCTAGTTATCAGATTCACATGGAATTGTTGCACAATTTAAATGTTAAAATATGAAACTATTTGTGAAACGATGAAATGTAATTTTAGCTCTTAAATGAGAGAACAGTTTGTCATAGAGAAGCTCACTCCGAGGCCCCGCCCAAGTGAACAGACTTTCGTCGTAAACTATGAAACACGTCCTTCTTTCACCACTATATAAACCCGTTGATGAAAATTCAACTTTGTTCCGAGGCCGTGAGGACGACGGTCCTACATTAAAAGGGCTCAGAACGAAATTAGCATCATGTTCAATGTGAAGGTGATGATCGACACGCCGAAAGCATGCATTGACTATACCAGCCAGAATATAGCACAAGCTTAAAAGTATGGCAACTTGGTATGAACTTTGAACTCTTCATTCCAGAAGTGATACCTCCTAATGGTTGAGTTAGCAGCAGCCGCTGTAAACGTGGGCTAGGAAAGTCTAACACACACAACGATACTACAACGTATCCACAGTTTAGCATAGCTGCCTATGGCCCGATAGAGACAAAACCCTTTTTGTTCCTCATTCTTCCCACTCTTTCACTCAAACCCCCTTTCTTTGTGTAACCAGCCGTCATATCGGTTCCGTCAGCTAGGGACGTTTTCCTTTATGACAATTTGTAATCAATGTATGATCC
This sequence comes from Oncorhynchus masou masou, assembly GCF_036934945.1. Lineage (NCBI taxonomy): Eukaryota > Metazoa > Chordata > Actinopteri > Salmoniformes > Salmonidae > Oncorhynchus > Oncorhynchus masou. The sequence goes on from NC_088238.1 coordinate 32,574,481, forward strand.
ATTCTGTGTAGATGTAATTCTTTGTAATTATTTAGGTATTTAGTAAAAAAAAATTGTATTGCTGATTCAACTTGTTAGCCAGGGTTCGTGTAGATAACCAAGAATTTACAACTTTCAGATGAGACTGAATAAAGTGACGATTAAATATTGACTGCTACTGATGTAAAAGATTACTAGGTCTTTAAGATTTTATTCGGAAGATAACAGCTCTATAAAGATTATTTTGTGGTGCCCCGACTTTCTAGTTAATTACATTTACCTGATTAGCTTAATCAGGTAATATTAATTACAGAGAAATTATTTTATAGAAAAGCATGTCATATCATATTAATCCGGCATAGCCAAAGACACGACACAGCAGAGCTCGGCACTTTATGTGGTGGTGGGGCAAGTCAGCAGAAAATACGGAGCATTGCACCGTGATTGGCTCAGTGTTCTGTTACTCATGGGGACACTACGTCACCGACAAGTCTAAGGGTAGAGCTAGAAAATTCAAGCCTCTTGGGTGCTGCCATCGAGTTACATTAGAAGTGCCCATCCAAGGCGGCTCAAGGTCATTGTCCACAGATAAAATGACGTCAAATCACATCTACAGTAGCGTTCACAATCTTAGCCAGCAGTCATCATGAATCAAGTTGACAATTTCCTGACAAATCATTTTTAATCCTTGTCATATGAAGAGAAGTAATGAAGAGAAATTATAGATAAAATGTATCGGTGCTCATCGACCATTAAACAACAAGTTGGAAATCGCAAATTCAACAAATGAGGGGTTTGGAAAGAATCAGTGGCTAACTGCAAGCATTGCAAAGCAATCATTAGCCTGCTATTTAGTGGCTTGGCTGTGTGGTCCCAAATCTAAGATTAAGGGTCTCTTTTTTTTTTAAGGGTCTCAACTTTAAAATGATAAACATCCAATTGGCCATTGCTGACAGTGAAGCATGGTTTGTGCTGCGCACAAAACAACTCTGAACTGCAAAATATGACTTTAGTGAGTTCAAGACAACTGGGGACTCTGGAAAAACGAGCTACGACCGGGAAAATCCAACTCGGAATTGTAAATCTGGAACTCGGGCCTTTTTCTAGAGCTACGACCTGAAGATCACTGACATCATGATTCAAACTTTTTTTTTCTCTCGAGTTCCTAGTTATCTTGAAAGCACCATAAATCCAGAGAATGCCAGACTTTTATGAAAAATTTGCCAACAAAGAACTGCCGCGCCACCTTCCTGTTCAAGTGAGCAAAGCACAACAAGTTAAGTCCAAAAAATGTTGGGACTCACCGTGCGCTCACTCGAACAGGTGGTCCTTCGTGGTCACATTTAGTCTTGTATGCTGCTGCATAAATGATGTAATATGCCAGGGAGATATGTATACTGTAGCTACGAAAGTAATACTAAGTGTGTTGTGTTAGTTAGCTAGCTGTTAGTAGCCCATGTGCCTCACCCTAATAATTTTGTCTATTTTCACCTCTTAATTTCGCCAACTGTTCTGACTTGTGCATATGTAACCTATAACCTGTTTTTGAGAAATATAATCATTTAATATTGTAAGAGCTTTCATTGTCTGCTTATATGCCCCCTTTATTTATCCTACGGTTCTGACTTGGTGTACAGGGAGAACACTGTAAGAAAGGCCCATGTTCTGAATTCTGTTGCTGTACATTTCAAATAACAAATAGTTAGACTACATCCGTCCTAGCTCTCTCATTAATGTCTTAATAGAAATTACGCATTGCCTCTCCTCCGCTTGTCATGCCCTTATGCCATGGTTTGTACATCTCAATTGTCAGTAGAAACCACATTTGTTTAAGCAAGTCAGCCATATAAAGTAAGTAAATGAGGCTGAATAATCTTCCGCTGCCAGACAAAGCTCCGCTGATAGCCAGGTGTAGCAGTGGTAAGGTGTTGGGACTGCTGTTGGGACAGCTTTATGTAGACCCCTACAGTTTGTGGGCACCGTTTGTTACCGTTATAGTACAATTCATGTATTGTTTAGTGTTGTGTAGTGGCTTTGCTGGAATGCATCCCACAATTTTTGGTGGGACCCATTAAGATTTACATGCTAAAATCGCCACTGACAGTACATGCTAAGAATGAACGAACCTCGATAATGTAGTCATTGCCATCTTTTCCGTGGACGGCTTTCACAGCACAGATATCAAGTCCCCCAAACATCTCGGCACAGGAGTCCACCCACAGACGATATCTGGAACACAGTGACATCCACAACTGATTGTCATTGTCAATTACAAAACAGACCGTGGCAGTGAAAAACTAATTTTGGTAACACTTTACTTAAAGCCTGCAGGTATAATGCTTTATAACTTGTTTAACTGTTTGACACATCAGGATATAATTTCCTGTTTGTTTTGATCTATACATATTTGAAAGAGGGAGGTGTCATACAAGCCCCTCAGGTTTGTTAGTTTTCACCTCTCCTGCACATACACTTTTCACTTGTCTTCTAAACTCTCATCACATTGTCTTGTATTTACTTGTGTACAAATTAATAAACACAATAATACATCTATAAGCGTTCAGAATTTATTATAATGAAGCTTATCTGTTATATTATGTCTAACAAAGTGTCTATAGGCCAGCTTACCTGTCCGTCATAGCGATCTGTTCCAACATGGCTGAGCCTGTGTTAGCCTTCCAGTTGCCGGAGATGGACGTCCTCCTAGAAAAGGTGAAAATCAAGGAAATGAATCAGGCATTCAGCTATTCTCTGGACTGGAATGGAAAGCAATGGTCAGCTAGCTTAGTCATTGTGTTTTGTTTTTGTAGAGTAGTTCTACAGAAGACCCTGGGGTGGGGGGAAATGTTATCGCTGAATTCTACATTGATGATTGCAATGTACGCCTACATAATGTTTGTGTCAAGGTCAATTGGAGACGTGCTTTCATGACTGGTGCCGAGGAAATAAGTTGAGATAAGGAAGTAAATTCCACTCTTCTTAGTCAAGCAATAATTGTTCGGATTGAGAGACATGAAAGTAGAACGGGCGTAGATTCATACTTTCATTGTTACTGTACATGGTGTTTTACATTTACTGCACGAGGTCTGTTGTATTCAAGAGGGTGCTGTTGAGCATTTGAAATTGAAGTGGCTGGTTACTCAGAAGATTATTTTAGTTCAAGCTAAGATTGAGACTAAGGCTGAATTTGGCCTGTGGTCACGGTCACGTTGGCTGATGCTGTCACTTCCCTCTGGGAGACCGAATGGAATGCCAGTGCAGGGTGCAACCCTAGTCGTTGTCCCTTGGTAGAGAAGGAAGTGCTGTGGTCTGGGTGAGCCCTGCACGCCTCCACTGACTGGGAAGGGTGTACCATGGGCCTCTTCCCACACTCACATTGGCGTGCAGGCTGGACTATTCTAGGGTCTCTCTATCACTCTTTCTCTCCATCTCTTTTTTTGTTTCCCTTCATCCATCTCCGTTTCCATGTCTTTCTCTCCCCCTCTCTCTGGTAAAGTCATTCACATGCAAGCCATATAGTTTCATTCTAGTCACAATCATTGCTGACATGTCCAAGTCACAGACAAAACCCAGTGTACATAGCATAGAGACGACATCATACTTACATGTAGGCCTTGTAGTTGTTGCCGATTTTCTGGATCCTGATGTCGTACTTAGACAGGACGTATGGCTCAGAGGTGGCATAGGTTCTGGCCAGCGCCACCACACTGGTAATATCCTGAAAGTCAAGTTCGTTCTCCACTTTGATCTGAAACAGGAAGACGCCACTAATTAGTTAAATCAGCAGGAATATATGCATAATTGGTAGTTTGTGATGGTTAATCACCAAACATGCTATAAAAGCTATGAGACAGGAGCTGAAGTAGACTGATGGATTTACATTCCTGTGGGATTCTAACACAGACAGGATAATGAAAAGCTTTCTCTCTGGAAAATGTTAGAATTTTTGGAGCTGCACGTTTCTCACACCCATGTGAGTTCATCAGGTACGCAGTGACTTTATATACAGACAGTACAGTTATTGATTGCATTTATATTACGCGTTTCCACTTACAGTAGGTGCTCAAAAGCGCATTAAGGGACTAAACTCACCTCTTCCACCATTAATATGCTAGACAACATTTTGATGGAGATGACAAACAATAGCTAAATTCAATCGACCCACAACTTATCCAAAGAGAACAATTCTGTAGATTCCTTTTTGAACAGTAAATGCTAATCTGCTGTATCTTTTATATGTAAACAGGTTTGATTAAATACTGATTAAATGAAACTGACAGGCACACTAAGCCGAAGACACCCAATTACCAACCAGATATGTCTATTGATAAAAAGAGGGATTACACTCCAGAAACTGCCTTAGACCATGGGAAAAGGGGCAAAGGAGTAGTAGAAAGCTATACATTACAGGCTGTTGATGTATGGCTATCTGAATGTATATCACCCATATGATGTATTTTGATAGCAACCAGAGTCCTAGACATTCCCTTCATATTCCCTCCATTGACTCTCATTATCATCCCCTCTGGCTGTTATCGTTGGCACTATGATTCATCCACCATGCGGTGAAAGTCAGTGGGAACAGTGAGGGGCTGTCGTGGACAGGGACAGACTGGACTGATGCGCTCACTTTCCCACCCCCACCCCTCTCTCCTTTCAGCTCATCTCTTCTTCTCAAGTGAGATGGAAAAGTCTACTATGGTAAAGATCTGGGGGAGGAGTTTGCCCTCTTTTTGGATCAGGCATTTCATTCGCTGTCATAACTACTCTTTAAGATAGCATCTTGAGTATGTTTGACAGAGGTGGAGGTAGCTAGACAAGGGGGAAATAGTTATCCTTTGTTCACGAGGAAAAGTATTTGTGTACTTGGCTACCCACTGTGGTTCCAAAAGGTGTAACCCAATACCTCTGGAGAGCCAGAGAAAAAGGAGCCAAACCATGGTGTAAATATGAGAAGCCGTGCAGAGAATAAGATGAACCATTGAGTAAATAAAGTAAACTATAATACTGGAAGCAGAAACCATAAGGTAATTAAGAGGGTATGTACAGGCAGTTGGATCAAGAGCTGGGTGAGGTGGAAAGCAATGTGATTCTGGACACTGGCCAGTTTCAAATGGTTGAGAAATATTCTCCAGTGTCAGTTAAATCAGTCGACCCTTTAGTGAGCCATTCGGAACTTCCCCAACCAGAATTAACAATTCCATGCGATGGTCAGGCTGTAACGGTCTCTTTCGGAGATTTGATATGATTAAAAACATTTAAAACTGGATTAACATTAGAAGTAACCAATCAGTAACTTTTTTTTGCTGTATTCACCTCGTCACACTAAAAGATTTTGCCGTAACATTTAATTTAGGCTACAGATCATAAAGAACTGTTTACATGTAATAAAGCGCAGTGTTTTCACTTAATCTAATAAGGGCATTAGGTTAAACAAACATAGGATTTTCAGTTGTTTTAACACCATCACTAGCCACAGTCCTTAAGTCCCAATTTCCACAACTCCAGATAATTGAATTTTAACCAAATGTCTTTTGTCAAGAGTCTCTCAGCTCAACTTAAAAGCCATGTGAAGCAATTGAATGGCCTACATCCAGGCCCTCTTCTACCCCCAGTTCTCAGTCCTCTGTAAGGTCAGGGGGGTCAAGTGAGGTCCTGGTCTACAATGGGCCTATGCTAAGTGATCCAGAGGGCATGTGGGAACACTATAGCACTCCAGGTTCCTGTAATGGAGGAAACCCAACCCAGTCCTTTATATGGAAAGGGGGATGAAGTTATAGGAAGTGCTTCCCCCTGTGTACTGTGTGAACACTGACTTCGCTCGGGAGGTCCTGTATTATATGTGAGGAGGGCTCCATTTGGGCTAGTAATCACTCACTTTGGTTGGCTGTTCACTGAACTGCATTGCTGTTGAAATTGTGTGTGTGTGTTTATGTATACATATACACAGACAAACAGTTGAAGTCAGAAGTTTACATACACTTAGGTTGAAGTCATTAAAACGTGTTTTTCAACCACTCCACAAATGTCTTGTTATTAGTAAACTATAGTTTTGGCAAGTCGGTTTTGACATCTACTTTGTGCATGACAAGTCATTTTTCCAACAATTGTTTAAAGACAGATTATTTCACTTAATCACAATTCCGGTGGGTCAGAAGTTCACATACACTAAGTTGACCATACCTTTTAATTAACAGCTTGGAAAAATTATCTAAATTACATCATGGCTTTAGAAGCTTCTGACAGGCTAACTGACATCATTTGAGTCAATTGGAGGTATACCTGTGGATGTATTTCAAGGTCTACCTTCAAAATCAGTGCCTCTTTGCTTGACATCGTAGGAAACAGGCCAAACAGTAGCATATCCAGGCTTTTATGAGGTAACTAGGAGGTCTTCAGATCCTGACGCTGATCAGCTTGCCGATGCCCATGTCATTCCCACATCTCCTTCCTAACTCATGAAAATGTAAACCCCCTGAAAAAGCCCCCAAAAGTCCCTTCCTATCAGACACACTGAAATCATGGCTTGCAGCTTCACACCCTTCTCCACCTCCTCTCCAAGACTGATAGTCTGCTTATGGAAGGGATGTCATGCCATCATCACGCTCAGAGATACACTGAGAAGAGAGAAGGAGCCTGGTCTGTTATGTACAGCTCAACTCCTAACTGTACAGTATGTGATAGGTTAGCATAACAAACACAAACAAATCAAGACCAGACATGCAATGGTGAAGTGGAGAGATGAGCAGCCAGGAAGTGCCCAGACCGTAGTTGTGGTGGTGTGCGCGTCCGAATCAACATCGCAGGGAGGCTTACCTTGCCAATGCCGGCGTGGGCATGACCCATCTTGACCACCACAGGGAACGTTGGTGTTGTCACCTGAGAAAGAAGACAAAGTAGAGTGTTACCACAGTCTGAAAAACCACTGGCAGAGGAGATAACATGCAGTATGCATTAATCCTAATACCAACTAAGTGGATGGAGGGTTTCTCTGAAGAGCAACCTTGATATCGTAAATGGCCAGAGTGTTAGGACTGTGAAGCAGGGAAAGCATTTTAGAGCTACACTGAGGTCCAAATAATTATCCATCTATACCTAACTTGATTGACAAGGGCTCCAAGACTATGACTTGGCTATGATTGAACTGCGCTGTCCATGTGAGTGACTGACTACTAAAAGCAAAACACAAGTTCCTCCCTAAACTTAATTGCGATGCATAGCTCAGACCTGACGTAAGGTATAGAATCAAAACCTAATTTAAAGTGAAAGACTTCTCAAAGACCATTATCGAACTACCGCATTGAACTTAAAGCCACCCAATATAGGGAAGCATGAGGTATTTTCTGAAAAATGTTGGTTTATTACACAAAAGAGAAGTTCTGGGAAACGAGAGAGCGAGACCAAAGCCAAAGCTTCTTGGGATGGTTTAGACAACCCAGCCCCACCGCAGGCGTCATGGGCTCTCTCATAGCATGGTGTGCAATGTGAGAGGAGGAGGAAACGTCAACAGACGACTTCAAACGTGTTCTTTAAAAACACATTCTTGCCACTGATAGATCCTCCGATACCATTGTTAGATGGAAATGTAAAGAGAGGGCTTATCCAGTTTGAAACCAATTTCTAAATCTCCTATTGTTTGAAATGGCACACAGGGATGATAGACTCACTGGAGAGTTTTAGAGTTTGAGTCTCAATGTAACAGCCCCCTTTAGTTAGATTAGACTGTATCAACGCAATCAGTTACATCCATTCCGACAAACGTACAGTTGAAGTCGGAAGTTCACATACAGAGAATGATTAATTTCAGCTTTTATTTCTTTCATCACAGTCCCAGTAGGTCAGAAGTTTACATACACTCCATTAGTATTTGGTAGCATTTGCCTTTAAATTGTTTAACTTGGGTCAAACCTTTCAGGTAGCCAGCCGCAAGCTTCCCACAATAAGTTGGGTGAATTTTGGCCCATTCCTCCTGACAGAGCTCGTGTAATTGAGGCAGATTTGTAGCCCTCCTTCCTCGCACACGCCTTTTGCCTCAAATGATGTCAATTAGCCTATCGGAAGCTTCTAAAGCCATGACATTTTCTGGAATTTTCCAAACTGTTTAAAGGCACAGTCAACTTAGTGTATGTAAACTTCTGACCCACTGGAATTGTGATAGATTATTTCACTTTTTTTTCAATTTACTGTCTGTAAACAATTGTTGGAAAAATTACTTGTGTCGTGCACAAAGTAGATGTCTTAACAAACTTGCCAAAACTATAGTTTGTTAACAAGAAATTTGTGGAGTGGTTGAAAAACAAGTTTTAATGACTCCAACCTAAGTGTGTGTAAACTTCCGACTTCAACTGTATATTACACGAGGCAGACACTAGAGAAACCTGGTCAGTTAAGTGTTTTGGTGGTGTTAATAATATGGCATATCAAGTCGTGGTATGGTAACAGTTCATTTGTCTAAAGTATTCTTCTGAGTACATTACCTGCAACAACACAAATGGGGTGTGTATGTAACATCACTTACATGTTTATTGCAATCTTACAGTACAATATAACATCAGCATTATACGGTGGGCCTGGGTATAAGAACACACTCTTCCTGGCACACTCCGAGAGAGAACATTTAGATAAGCAGATGAGAGATTTTCAGTCAGAGCAGAGGGCACACAGCCAGAGTATGCACACAGCTGTGAGCTCAGGCCTGACAGATCTGCTAGGGCAAAGGCAGCTGCTGCTATCGTTTTATCCACCCCTCGTCTGGCTGTCAGTGGACAGGTCTGAACAGAACAGAGAAGACCCCCCCCCCCCCCCCCCCCGTCTGGATGTTGTCTGGTTAGTGTTAATCATCGACAGATACAAGGTTGCTAGGACATCAGCGCCAACCGTGTTGAGAGATCGTGAAACTACAGCCCCAAGCTGTACAAGATAACACAATCTAACTTGCATCCATAATAGGCTGAAAACAACTTTGTGTGAGTTGAAGTGTAATTGTGAATTTATAATCTACTTTCAAACTGTGTGTTTTAAATCATGATTACACAATCCATTAATACTAGTGAGTCAACCACTTGAAATCCCTAAAAATGGTACAAAGAGCCTCAGGACCCAGATAATAAGTATCCTCTGTTTAGGTGAAACACATTGGCTCATAGAAAGACAAATGGACTCCTCAATGTACCTCTCAATTCATCATTTAAATTCTGAAGAATAAGCTACCTACCGATCAACAGTTCTCCTGGTCATTTGTGGTTGGTATTTCCATTTTTTAAATGGAAATCTCCATCAATGCCAGAGAAAAGCACATTCACTAAGCCTCAGACGCAAGTTGAATTATTTTGTATTCGGCACGTGAGCTATGTAGCAGGGAGACACCTGATATAACATGTGTATGAGAATGACTGAGGACAGTGGTTTCCCTGTGGGGGCTTGTCCTAAAATGACAGAAGTGGTTTTGGGTGGGCAGATTTGTGGCCGCCAACTCTGTCTGGATGTGTAATCTGAAAATCTCCCAGTCATTCCCATCAATGTGGCAATGACGGGAGACACGGTGGAGGAAAGCGACCACATCCTATCTAATGAGGTTACACTGGCAGCACGGAACATCAGAAGGAAGATCAAATACGTCTGGGCACTAAACCTGGCATAAAACCATCTGAGACAGATGTGCTTATGAGCTTTCAGACGTGTACATTTTGATTTGTCTCGGCTTTTGTTTTCTTACAGCTGCATGAATTACTGTACTTGCCTTTCCTGTTCCCACCCAAAAACCATTAACAATGTGTTCAGTATGGTCAAGTAATTGAGAAAACACACAAAATCTAATTATACGGCCAGTGATTTCACCAGTCTAGGTTTGGTTTCACAACATGAGGTTGCCGTCATTTACAGTAACGCACCAGACGACCAGGTCTGGCACATACTTCAGGGAAGCCCATCCGTCGGGCCAAAACACTCAGTCATATATATATATTTTGTGTGTGTGTGAAAGTCAGACATTTGGATCATTTAGGGCCGAAGGCTGTCATGAATCACACTTCCCTAACCTCCAAACACCTCCGTCACATTCTTAAATCCCCCCACCTCACTCAATTATAAAGTTGAGCTCAGTGGAACATTGGGTCGTCGGCATGTAGACAAATAGATAAAACATTGAATAATTTTGTTTACACCAGTCTGTTGGACCCATGGAATTTCCCACAAACTAAAGGGCAGCACGTTGAACAGAGGGGACATGAGTCATCCAACGACCCTGCCTTTGCAAGTGTCATCATGTTGGATGAGGCTAATTGTCACGTAACTTTTGTGCCCAAATAACCATCCTTCGTGAATCACCACATTTATAATGGAGGGTCCTAAAAAGTTTTTGACCATTATAATTGTCCAAGGATCCTTGTGAAGTCGAGGTCTGGGTCTAATATAATGTACAATGTAACAGTGGTACTGTAAAACATTTATCGTAAAACTTCAGATGTTGGTTGGCAATTAATAAAACAATGAGCGGCTAGACAAAAAGGAGATCTAAGAGGGCAGATGAAAGGTCAAACAAAACACATTCTCCACCACATTAGCCCATTAGCTAGGAGAGTGGCCAGATGGATAAGTACTTAGATGTACAATTGTAAATAGGTACTTATCAAGCTCTGATTCGAGGGGGGTAGAGTCATTCTAAGGGGGTGCATCAATTATCCAACGCAACACATGGTGCATCCATCCCCGCATATGTATGATCTCTTAATTTTTATGATGGCCATTCAAAGCTGCCACATCAAGGAAGCGGACAGCAGCGAAAAGACTTAAGCAGACGAGGAGAGGAGGAGAGCAGGGGGACTCTGACCCAGGCCGCTGTTCAAAAAGATCTCCTGGCATCAAAACCAAAGACAGCCTGTTCACATAAAACCCTGCTCAAAGATTAACTTGGCCTTGAGGGGAATGAAGAACACACAAATAACTGACTAATCACACACCTGGCCTGAGTGGATTTGATCTGGCTGTTTGAAATCGGCATTGCAAAACTTCAGAACTATTCCGTACTATATATGTATGTGCCGTAGTAACTTGAAACAGTGTTCGGCGGATTGATGAAACTTTTACAAAATCAAGATTAAACCTGGAAGTTGAGGATTAATATTTTCCATAGAAATTTTAACGGGTAAGAGAATGGATGGTTAACTACAGATTCCATACCAGACTGTCAGAACATCCTCTTGTTCATCAGGTTATTCAGTGGTTTCTCTGAGGTCTTTGATTGTGCTTGGTGTGGTAAATGCACAAGAGTTTGGGCATCAAGAAAACACTCTTAACCTAGAGCCAACCATCTATCATCGCCATCTTCAGACCCACATGTACACTTTGTGAACTTCTTTGTAAGCAAACCACTACACTTCATCATAGCCAAGTCACGACACAAGATAAACGTGCCACGGCCTTTGTAGTTGTACTTCCAGAAAGGAACTGAATTAAGTCGTAGACATAACACATCTCCCAACCAGACAACACACCGTTTAAGTTGCATTTACAGTAATGGTAAGCCTTGTGCTACCTGATGAGCCCCCGCAAACTATACATCGGATGCTCAGTGTATGACATCGTAAGTCGTTAGACTGCTAAATGGGGCATGATAATTATTGTCATGGAATTCAGGGTCATCTGGCTTCCATTGGGATCCATCCTGATCGGAGTGCGTTTCCATGAGGGAAACATCTGTCTGGAAAACAGACAGACTTCCATCCCTATTTTCAGGGATGGAAGTTTCCAGAGTGGAAGTTTCCTGAGAATACCGAACACCAGGTTTGTGATGGAGATGTATTTGATGGTGAAGATTCTGAACACTTTGACCAATGCACCTGCGAATGGTTCATGGGTTACGAAGAGAGGCAAGGAAGAGGTTAGAAGTATGCAATGTCCATGGCACTTCTAATTGAGGGAACGGCTGGCCGTTCAGAGATATTTTGAAGTCATCTTCGCACATCTGCACCGTGTTCAGAGGAATACACTCTGACAAATGTTGAGAAAATATTGTGCAAATGGATATGATTCATACTAAGTCATGATTCAATATGATTTAATAACAGAACATGGCCACAACTTTACTCAGAGGTCATCTATTTTAGGTAGACATATGCGTAAACACTAACCTAGCGACATATCAGCTGGCTTCTACATTTGAAAAAAGTGAGAACCAACATAATTGGGACAGACGGGGCAATTGGCAGCACCAGTCTTGCAAAAACGATCAATCAGTGCTGCAGGGCATTCCTCTCCGTCTAAAAGGGAAAGATGTCACATTCCCATTTTCTAGGGTTAGGCTACAATACACTGGGTCTTTGGAAAAGTGTCAGCAGAAGTAAGGAGGCAATGTATGCAATTACACCCAACAAAGTCACTCGATCCTGGGATCAGGAAAGGTGTGAACCTCTGGTCATTGGCCTCTTAGTGGAGGCATACAGAGAAAATATTGTTTGATAGCAGAAAATTTCACTTTTATTGGAGTTCTAGTTCAAAACATTAGGTTTCTGCCCGAAAGGTCTTCAACAGGCATACAACCAGTTTTTGCATCAGTTTCATGTACACAACTTGACAGTTTATGTAATTACTCATACCTCTTCTTGTGATGCAGTTGTTGATTTCTCATGTTTTGATTGATTTATGATGTTTAGAAATTGCAGTAAAAGTTTTGGTAAAGTAAAAGTAAAATGTGTTTGAGCTGTCCATAAGTTGAACAATTTGAACGACTTTCCCAATTTCACGCAAGCCCATAAACACATTACATGACAGATTGCTGGGTGTTTGTCTTTGCACAGCTCTGATGGGTTTTTCATTTATACAATATGCTAATGAGGGGATGGGTAAAAATAAACATTCCAAAAGTCAATTTGGCAACGGGAGTTTGGAGCAGATGGTCGAGGTCCAGGTTGCTGATAGAACAGACGACTGGTATCAAACTTTGTTTACTCAATTTAAAAGGGGGTGTTCAACAGGCAATTTGCACAGAGGGTTTAGAAAGTTTCATTGAAAGTCAGAAGTAGGCCTTCAAACAGTTGGTAACAGTAAATGATCCAATTTTGCAAACAGGGTTAAGATGTGATAGGACAGCCAAATTGAAATACTCAAGTATCCCTCCAAAACACTGACCAATGAGGGGACTCTACAGTCACACAACAACAAAACTATTTAGTTGTAGTGGCGCATAAGAGAACTGGAAAGTGTGTTATAGTGAAGGTCTAAATGAGGAGCAAAGGAAATGGTTTTGAACCCCCCACACCCTGCCCTTAAAAGCACCATTCCCTATAGGACTAATACACTGTATTAGTCAAATCCATATCCAGAGCCAAAGCCATAAAGCGGCCCAATGGATTAACAAATAAGGAGAGAAGAAAGAAAGTGGGCTAAGCAAATGAAACAAGGCCGGGAACAAAGAACAGGTGCTAATACTGTGGAGTTCTATAGGCCTCTGGAAAGTGACGGTTTCCTTCTCTATTAACATCTGTCCGGATGAGGAAGTACAGACCATAGAGTCAAGAATCCCCCAGCTAGAAGTGAAAGGAGAGAGTTGTTCTGACACAGTCAGGAGTCCCGGGACACACAGTGGATGTAGTAGATTGGTGTTGCCCCAGGACATTTATTGAACAGGAAGAAAAGGGCTGTTGGGAAATCCACCACTGAGTGGCCACTCTGACGTAGCAGTCCGACACTCAGAGTTAAATGGGAAAGCCGAGGACTGAAGACAGACAGTTTCCAGGTTGGGACTCTGTCCGTAGGTCCTTAACTGACTATAATTTAGTAAGTATTGTATTTGCGAGCATAACTACAGTATAAAATGGTGTTGGGCTGAATGAAATTAGTTTAGATAATGTAAGACTGAATCGAAAAATAAACATTGTACCAATTGGGTGATTCATGGCATCAATCAACTGCCATAGATTCACTGAGGTGAAAATCGTACTGTACATGCGTTGTTGATTATCACTTAAATGTTCAACCTACATTACTGTGTGAATAACATACACAGCATGATGTAGCCTGATAACCTTGTAATGGGCCTTGCATGTTATTAGCACCTAAGGTGGGGTGAGATAAGCCTAAAGGGAAGGGTGAGAGTACTCTCCTGAATTGATGATGTTGTTGTTACCAATCGTGCTAATGCTCACTTTAGGAAGCGTGGGTCAATTTTTAAAGCTTAAACAAGCATGAAAATATGATTGGATATACAGTGCCTTCAGAAAGTATTCAGACCCGTTGACATTTTCCACATTTTGTTAGGCTACAGCCTTATTCTAAAATTGATTTAAATCGTTTTTACCCCTGATCAATCTACACACAATACCCCATAACGACAAAGCAAAAACTGTTTTTGAAATTTCTGCTAATTTATACAAAAAAAAAATATATATATATCACATTTATGTAAGCATTCAGACCCTTTACTCAGTACTTTGTTGAAGAACCTTTTGGCAGTGATTACAGCTTAGATTCTTCTTGGGTATGACACTACAAGCTTGGCACCTGTATTTGGGGAGTTTCTCCCATTCTTCTCTGCAGATCCTCAAGCTCTGTCAGGTTGGATGGGGAGCGTCACTGCAAAGCTATTGTCAGGTCTCTCCAGAGATATTCGATACGGCTTCAAGTCCAGGCTCTTGCTGGGCCACTCCTGCATTGTCTTGGTTGTGTGCTTAGGCTCGTTGTCCTGTTGGAAGGTGAACCTTCGCCCCCAGTCTGAGGTCCTGAGCGCTCTGGAACAGGATTTCATCAAGGATCTCTGTACTTTGCCCTGTTCATCTTTGCCTTGATCCTGACTAGTCTTCCAGTCCCTGCTGCTGAAAAACAGCCCATAGCATGATGCTGCCACCACCATGCTTCACCATAGGGATGGGGCAAGGTTTCCTCCAGATGTAGCACTTGGTATTCAGGGCAAAGAGTTCAATCTTGGTTTCATCAGACCAGAGAATCTCGTTTCTCACGGTCTGGGAGTTTTTAGGTGCCTTTTGGCTAACTCCAAGCGGGCTGTCATGTGCCTTTTACTGAGGAGTGGTTTCTGTCTGGCCACTCTACCATAAAGGCCTGATTGGAGGAGTGCTGCAGAGATTTTAATTTGATTTAACTAGGCAAGTCAGTTCAAAACAAATTCTTACTTACAATGACGACCTACACCCGCCAAACCCTAACGACGCTGGGCCAATTGTGCTCCGCCCTATGGGACTCTCAATCACGGCCAGTTGTGATACAGCCTGGAATCGAACCAGGGTCTGTAGTGACCCATCTCAGCACTGAGATGCAGTGCATTAGACTGCTGCGCCACTTGGGAAACATTGTTGTCCTTCTGGAAGGTCCTGCCATTTCCAAGGAGGAATTCTAGAGCTCTGTCAGAGTGACCATCAGGTTCTTGGTCACCTCCCTTGCCAAAGCCCTTCTCCCCCGATTGCTCACTGGAGCTTAATTTTGAGTCTCATAGCAAAAGGCTGAATACTTATGTAAATAAGGTATTTATGTTTTTTATTTCTAAAAACCTGTTTTCGCTTTGTCATTATGGTTTAATGTGTATAGATTGCGGAGGATTTAAAAAAAATGTAATCCTTTTTAGAATAAGGCTGTAATGTAACAATATGTGGAAAAAGTCGAGGGGTCTGAATACTTTCCAAAGACACTGTACATAAGCCATAAAAGGTTGTCATTTCGTGCAATATTAGCTCTACCCTATACTGTATTTCACAAGATTTATTGGCAAGTATATGTGATCATACACAAGGGAGTACATGCATGTAGTTGTTGGCTCTTACTCTACCGCACACCTGAGGAAAACAATAGAAGGAACAGGCAGCTCCTTTTGGCAAAAGAGGGGAATCTTCTGCAGACTACACAAAGCCAGAGCCCAATCTCAGCACAGCCACTGCTTTCAATGAGGCCCCAGTACAGAGGAAGAAAGAGAGGGAAGGGAACATCAAGGGGGGGGAAAATATTTTGGAACAGCTGGATGCGGCACACCCTGGCTCTATTTATACCGGCAGAAGGGAACGAGAGAGCCAACTTCTACCGTAGAACGAGTCCCGGGCAGTTGGCCGCCTCGCTTTTGATGTCTCACTCAAACCAAACCCTGGCCTGGCAGCTCCATCCTCATAGCCCAGGGCTGCTCCACTTCCTCATAGCCCAGGGCTGCTCCACTTCCTCATAGCCCAGGGCTGCTCCACTTCCTCATAGCCCAGGGCTGCTCCACTTCCTCATAGCCCAGGGCTGCTCCACTTCCTCATAGCCCAGGGCTGCTCCACTTCCTTATAGCCCAGGGCTGCTCCACTTCCTCACCTGGAAAAGGGCTCCGTTTAGCATGGCGAAGGAAACGGTTTGTCTAGAGAACAACATCTGAGTAGAAGCGTGGTAGGGTTCGCCTGGCCTGACCTCTTTTTACCCAGGATGGGCTGGATAGGGCACACTGTGTAAGAAGAAGTGACAGGGTGTCACTCAGGGACAATGGGGCGCTTACAAGGAATTGCAAGTGTGGCGTGAGGGTTTTGTGTGGTTTGAGTATATTGCTTCATGTCCAGTAAAGCAATAAATTGAGGGAGTCTTCTCAGTGTGCCTATACGCCCTGTCTCTAAAGACAACATTTATCATTATTGGGTTAGGCAAAAGCAATCTCAAGCTGCTTTCTCACGATCTGCACTTTGTATACTGTCCTTTATAGACAACCAAGTATAATACTTTGCTTTAAAACTGAATTTACAGCCACCAATTCCACAAATATATACAACACTTACAGCCACTTTATGACCAGTTGAAGGAAAATACAAAAACACTGTTCCATTGTAATGGTGAGACAAAACATTTATCAAAACTCTAAAAAGGTCTATGACATATTCTCTTTCTAAAATGGCCTAGTCATCCTCAGTTGCCCAAACATCACTATCAATTTGAGGACATTAGTGTGAAACAGCACAATGTTCCCATGATGCTGTGAATAAATGTTTGTGCAGGTTCTCCTGTGGTGCTGTAAATCTGGATTTGGGATGAGCAGCGGTACCTTACACAGCAGTTTGTCCGGTAACACCGCGGTCCACACACACCCAACGGGCCATGGTCTGGCCTGGCTCACCACTACCAGAGGGGGAGTAGAGGATGAGCCAAGCACAATGACAGCATGCTGATGGATAAAAGGACAATACTTCATAACTCACAGGCCACAGTAAGCCCCACACCCGCTTTGGTTCAATGGTTCAATGCTACCGCAAAAATGAAGTCCGTGTGTTAGGGTTGCGGCATGTAAGCCATGGGTCCTTGTAAATGCAATACATAGAGGATATTGTAGCTCTATCTACGCAACATAATGCAGTGAACACATTCAGTGTAATTATAGTAGTGGGCAGATATTAATACCGTTAAGTCATTCAGTGCGATATCATAGTGACCATATGCTATGGTATGCGTATTAGGAAAACAGCAACTAATAGGGGTATTCCTGTGATATCATGGCTATATTTAGGTTCCCACAATTCCCTAGGAACATATGGTTGTCTCCACGCAGTGTGACGTCTACATCCGGTGAATCCACGGCCCTCCAACCTCCCTCCCCATGAATCACTGGTCTCCAGTCCATCCACAATCCTTCACCGATTAGCTAAGCCCCCTCCTCACACTCACCTTCCTTAACTGTTTCTGGGAAGGACTGCTGGTTAAGTAAGAGGAAACACACACTGGCCCAGTGGAATCCTACTAGAACTAGATGCCAATGAATGCATAGGAACTCAGTGCATTACCAGTAAAAAAACACACTGGTTGGAGATAGCAGGTAGCCTGGTGATTAAGAGCGTTAAGCCAGTAACCGAAAGGTTGCTGGTTCAAATCCCCATGCCGGCAAGGAGGGGGAAGAAAAAAAAAATCTGCTTTTCTGCCCTTGAGCAAGGCAGTTAACCCATAACTGCTCCCCAGGCGCCGACAAAGTAAAGGTCGATTGAGGAAGCCCCCCCCCACCTCTCTGTGTTAAATGCGGAACACACATTTTGGTTGAACGTATCCACTTGCGCAACTGATTAGGTATCCCCTTTAGTGTCCCTGGCATGTTGCAAGGATAAGGCTAGTCAACAATATAAAAACACCAAATGACAGCGATTCCAGTTACTCATAAAACAGTGTACAGTTACTGGGTTTATCTTCTAGTTTGACAGCACATAGGCATTATTTAGGTTTACCATTCCAATGATCTAACAGCCCAGGCCTTTCAGTGGTCAGTCAATGAAACAGCCTTATATGACCAAAGTAAATAGAAAAGTCATTTTTACTGTGCTCAGCATAGGACTGCCCGTTACCGTGACTACCCTGCATTCCCTCAGCCTCCTGGAATTCTAAGGAGCTATTTCCATACTGTCATGCGTCTTGGGTATCCCAACTGCTGTGCGGTGTCTCATGGCGTAAGGCAACAGTCATTTTGGGGGTTTCTCTGACTGATGGTTTGACAGTACACCAAATATGTACTGTACAGTATGCAAGGGAGGGAAGAGGGACTCTGGCACAGAGCAGTGAAGCACTGTGGTTGTTACTTGGCCCTAATGTGTCGGAAGTCACTGACGGTTCATCATACTTTACCTGCTGGGAGCGGGAGTCCAATTGTGAGTGAGATGGAGAGCACAGGTCAGGGACGCGTTTCCCTTTCCTAGTAGTCAAAGGTCTCCATTGAACATGAACTGATAGCCATAATCTTACTGTTAGCTAATGGGAACAGTGAACGGACAGTGGTTTCACCATAGAGATAGAATGGGTATCACCATCAAAAGCTAAGGAGCTGTCTGTGACATCTTGCTTTGATGATGAAATGTTTTAAAGAGCGGTGTAGATTAACGAGCTGCTGATAAATACGGAGATGAAAACATTTCCGGGTCACGATAATGCTTCCAGGTTTCCTAGTTGACCTCCTAGAGGATAGGAAGTAGATCCAAGGGTAGCGTCACAATCATCTAAACAATGGGCATCACACTGTGCTGACAGATCAGAGATAGAATGCTTTGACTTTATCGCACAAGAAGTGGCTTCCTTTTATACTGCAAAAAACTGATAACGACCATTTAAGATTATGTAGTCTCTCGTGGCATATCGAGAAGCCCACCAGCATGACATTTGATTCTGGGTGACAAGATTAAAGATTGAAGCCCAACACCTATTATCTTCACTCACAAATGAAGTCCGACACCAATTGACTGAATGGGGTGTTTGTTTGACCTGCAGGACCAGACGTCCAGGAAGTTTCAATTAAATCATCTCTCACTTACCCTCTATTAGTCTCACAGGCCTGTTTGGCACGCAGTGGAAATGTCTACCAATGTCTAAAGCCACTATGTGTGGGTGAGATAGCCTAATTGATTTCACTCAGGCCATTGCGTTTGGTTAGGGGGATGGAATGTAGTGGAAACTTGAGCGTTGCCAACCTTCATTGGTTTTACAACCTTACACGATGTACATTGCTCATCTCATGTACTGAAGTATTTTACAGGTTCTTTTGAAATAAACAGCAGTAAAGCAAAAAGGGGGCCATGTCCCACTTAAGCACTATGGCATGTAGGAGAGGGAGTAGCCTAGGAGGACCAACAGGAAGGAACCCCAGTGAGTCATGCATGTGATCCCCCGGAGATCCTCTCTCGGCGCTGCTATCTTTTGAACTTTCGCCTCTTCCTGTGTCTATTTAACGGCTTGTCAGTCGCATGAAAAGGTATTTCACCGCCTGGTCCCCTTTGTCATTACAGAACCACACATAGAGCCTTCAAACACCTTTTAGCATACAATGCCTCCCCAGGCTCCCCGAAGGCTGGCTGGGCAGCTTGCACTAAATAACAGGCACTTTTTCTATACATAGATTTTTAGAGATGAGATTGTGCGCCTGCATTATGCTTACAGTATGTTGGCCTAATTAGGACAACATTTCCAGAAGGTCCAATGGCGTTTTTTTGTATAAAGGACAGATGGGGTCATAAGGAAACGTCATGAGTGATATCACAAAGAGAGCATGCAAGGCTGCGCCTCCCTCCCCATGCCATTATTCTCTTTTGTCACAATCTTTTTATATAAAGTGACTTCAGAAATGTTAGATAATAACTATGAAAAGTTACATTGACAAAGGCTTAAAATCGAGGTCATGGTGAAATAAGCAAAGACGTAATGTGGTTATTGGAGTAATTGTTTGAAGAATCCTCAGGGACATCAGATGGAAATGGTGGACACCACCCTGATAGAGTTGAGAAGCTCAGTTAAAAGAAAATGATAAACGTCACCGCTAAATGCCCCCCACCAAGAAAAAAAACGAATAAGTCGCCAATGTCTGACCCGACAAGGAATGCAACAAATGATGACTCAGTCATGTTCAAACCTGACACAATGGCTCAGAGGTTGTGTCATTAATGGTTAACAATGGCCTTGCATATCTCCTGTTTTCCTTGGATGCTCACCATGAAGTTCTGACATGCCATCCCATCTGCATAAAAAAAAATGTATCTTATAAAAACTGGACTTTAGCTGTGGTTATCTGATTCTGTTCCAAAGTTAGTCATGCACTTGTTTATTTATGTCTAGAGCAGAGGTGGGAAAATATTTTGGCTCGAGGGCCACGTCGGGATTTAGAAATTCAACGGAGACACATTTTTGGGGGGACCAATTGTTTGTTCAAATCAATTTGTGGGGGCCTCCCGAGTGACGCAGAGGTCTAAAGCACTACATTGCAGTGCTTGAGGCGTCACTACAGACACGGATTCAATCTCAGGCTGTGTCACAGCTGGGAGATGACTGGGAGGCCCATGAGGCGGCGCACAATTGGCCCAGCGTTGTCCGGGTTAAGAGAGGGTTTGGCAGGTCGAGATTTCCTTGTCCCATTGCGCTCTAGTGACTCATGTGGCAGGCCAGGCAAATGCACGCTGACACGGTCGCCAGGTGTACGGTGTTTCCTCCAACACATTGGTGCAGCTGGTTTCCGGGTTAAGCGGGCAGTGTGTCTTGAAGCAGTTACGACTTGGCTGGGTCGTGTTTCGGAGGATACATGGCTCTCGACCTTTGGCTCTCCTGAGTCCGTACGGGAGTTGCAGCGATGGGACAAGACTATAACTACCAATTGGATACATCGAAATTGGGGAGAAAAAATGTGTAAAAAAATATATCTATATACACTACCGTTCAAAAGTTTGGGGTCACATCAAATTGATTAGAAATACAGTGTAGGCCCATTATCAGCAACCATCACTCCTGTGATCCAATGGCACATTGTGTTAGCTAATCCAAGTTTATAATTATAAAAGGCTAACTGATCATTAGAAAACCCTTTTGCAATTATGTTAGCACAGCTGAAAACTGTTGTCCTGATGAAAGAAGCAATAAAACTGACCTTCTTTAGACTAGTTGAATATCTGGAGCGTCAGCATTTGTGGGTTTGAATACAGGCTTAAAATGGCCAGAAACAAATAACTTTCTTCTGAAACTCGTCACTCTATTCTTGTTCTGAGAAATGAAGGCTATTCCATGCAACAAATTGCCAAGAAACTGAAGATCTCGTACAACGATGTAAACTACTCCCGTCACAGAACAGAGCAAACTGGCTCCAACCAGAATAGAAAGTGGGAGGCCCCAGTGCACAACTGAGCAAGAGGACAAGTACATTAGTATCTAGTTTGAGAAACAGATGCCTCAAGTCCTCAACTGGCAGCTTCATTAAATAGTACCAGCAAAACACCAGTCTCAACGTCAACAGTGAAGAGGCGACTCTGGGATGCTGGCCTTCTAGGCAGAGTTCCTCTGTCCAGTGTGTGTTCTTTGCACATCTTAATCTTTCCTTTTTATTGGCCAGTCTAAGATATGGCTTTTTCTTTGCAACTCTGCCCCCCCCTTGATTTAGAGGAAGGATACCAAGAATTTCCAGGGTATACATACTGTACATGCCCTCCTGAACAAACACAGGTTGATTATATAGGAAAGTGATCAGGAAACTGTATAATTCTAAAATAATAAATTAATAGAATATATTTGCAGTGTTCCCCTTATTGTACAGTCACAACATGATCTGCGTATGACAGACACACTTTGCCAAAAATTACGTCCTTTACTGTTAAACGAAACAGACAGACAAAGGCCTACTGCATGCGATACACTGTTGCACACACCACTTGTATGTTTTTATGGGCCACATAACCTAAAGGAAGAAAAACTCAAAAGAAACATACTTGACCAGTTCTGGGTTGTTAGCTTATTGTAATGATGTAATTTCCACCAGCCTTGCCTGCTGGGCCTGTTCCTATTGAGGTTAACAGAGAGCGTTCTAAAAGGTGATCATGAGAGGGGCTATAGGGTCATAGTTCATTAGCCTGGGATTACTCTGGCTTTGTTATATAAAACTCTCAACTCTCCACATATCAGCCTCCACACACAGCGATAAAACACGGAGGGGAGAAAACTGATTAAACTTAAATTTGTCTAATTCTAGAGATTGTAGCCAGCGTGAAGGATTTTACCAGCACACACACTGGGTCACTTGAAAAACACTTCCCTCTCTAGCTCTCTCAACTTCAGCACGAGAAGCTTTTGTAAATGAGGCTCGTTGTGAGACTAATGCCAATACGCAGAAGTGATTTGGAATGTCTTTTCAAAAGGTATAAAAGGGTTCTGTGGTTCTCACAGAGGTGTATTCATAAGCATACACGGTTTTAAACAACAGGTACAAAACTGTCTAGAGGCCAAGTTTTTTTGGACTATATGAAAAGGTATGGTGTAAAAAAATGAAGTTCATTACTGCCTAGAATTGAGCTTTGATCACGGACCAGAAAATGCTACAGAAGTTCACCGAACATAAATGGACATTTAGTGGTGAGCCTGGAAAAACCACAAAACCATGTCTTTCTGATATACCCAAAGGAAACCTAATTTGTACATGTTGCTGTTTCACTGTTAACGTGAACAAAACATGGTAATAACAACATAACAACAAGTGGCAAGTCTCCCATTAATTATGATAAATAAATGCTCATTGTTTGTATAAAACATTACATCAGGCTTATACGGGCATCACTACAGTCCCTGGTTCAAATCCAGGTGGTATCACATCCAACCGTGATTGGGAGTCCCATAGGGCAGCGCACAATTGCCCCAGTGGTGTTTGGGTTTGGCCATCATTGTAAATAAGAATTTGTTCTTAACTGACTTTCCTAGTTAAATAAAGTTAAATAAAAGTGAAAATATGGTTTTCCATTCAATTAGCAATCTCCAGCGGTTTTTACTCAGACTGGAATGTTTCAGGGCTGACAAACGTGAAAAGGGGGAAAATAATATTGTAAAGTCAATTCATTGTCAATGCCAATGTCATGCATCTGTTATTCTTTGCTGACATCAACGGCTCGAGTCGTGATTGGCTGTCGTGCCGCGAAATCTGGCGAGGTGGGTGGCGTTCCAGCGTCTCGCGCACTATATGTAATTTGTGACTCGCGCTCGGAGACCCAGTGACAGGCAATACCCTGACGGGAGAGTACAGTCGGACATACCCACTGAAGCAGACAAGAGCTCAACTCGGGACAGACTTTGAATAACTATTCGGCGACGTAACTTTTTTGTTGTAAAGTAAAGACAGCGAGGGAGATTTTACGCACTAAAAATGCAGTCCCTCTGTCACCAACTGCTCAGCTTGCTGTTCGTTTTCAGCAGCCTTCAGATTTATCAACTCACAGAGGCTTGCTCGTGTGCTCTGTCGCACCCGCAAGATGCGTACTGCAACTCTGACATAGGTAAGTCGTATGGTTTGTGGCCACATGTTTATATGTTATGCCAACTAAAATATTTTCTCTATTGAAATGTATGTTTGCAGTGGTTTTGTGATATTCTGCATACATGACTATATTTGAATAATAAACTGTTGTTAGTATAATGCAACTTTGTGGGACCTACAGTAATGGGTACATCTCTGCCAAACAAAGGTATGCATAAAATGGAACCATCACCTAAAAGCCCATTTAGAAACAGACTGTCAGAATATTCCAGTTTGCAAGTATCAGATGGCTCGTAGGCTAACGGTTTACTACAACAGCACGCTTTCTGAGTAGTCTAAATAAATGCGTCATCTCTCAAATTAGTGAGTCAAGAGAGAGGCAGCATTACTTTATTTCCCCTTGCTCTGATGAGAGGGAAGAGTTAAATGGGAACGGTATCCATGGAAACAGGTTCCACTGATCATGTCTTTCAGAGCTAAATGACCACTTGCTGAGCAATAAACCAAAACAGAACAGGCAGACAGTAGCCAGCCAAGGGGTTTTACTGCTGACTGAATATTGCACCCATGTGTGGAGATTACCAATGGCAGATTTGAAGTGGAGACTAGCTACTGTTCTTGGATGCTCTTCTGTTCGGTTGGGCTTTCCATAAGATTTAAGAGCCAAGACAGTCCTATTGGTATAGCATTGCCCTTCAAGTGTTTGTGCTCTTCTATGAAAGCACATGTTTACTTTCCAAAAAGGGGGCGGATTCATTCCATTCACGCATTTGATATTGGTATAATAAGTATTGGTTATTGACTTAGGTGCACTGGTATTTTCTGTGTTGATACCAGGTATATTTTCTTTTGGGGCTGGTCCTCGGACCCACTTGTAGCAGAGATTTCTTTGGCCTCCTGCTCTGACGGTGGCTTTGTAAAGCTTGTTGTACCTACCACTGGGTCATGCATGCACAGGCTATGCCAGAATAACATTAACTCAGCTGTTGTCATCGAGGAATGCCAGTCCAACCTGAGCAGTGTTATTGGATAACACTTGTTAAGACCAGGCGGGTCCTGGCACTCCGTTGTTGCTGCAGGAGACTCATTCCTGAAAAAGAGTAAGGGATTATTTGATAAGCCTGAGCAATAATTAGTGTTGTGGGGGTCTAAAGCAGGAGGGAGAAGGTAAAGCTAAAGAGAGGAGTCCACTGCTATATATACGGTATTAGGACAACTGTGTGCAGCTCTTGTATTGTGGAACGGAACTGCTGGCAGCAGGCAGAGTGTGGGTTTGACCAGTCAATCATCCACCACACACACACCTTTGTCAGACACAGCCATCAAATGTCAATTAGGGTAGCAAAGAGTGGTCCAATGCCTCGGAGCGGAGGAGAAGTGGACATCAGAGCTGTTCCATGGGCGGAGTCTTCCAACTATGATGTCATGTTTTTTTCTGCAGTGATCCCTAGTCCAGCCAGTGAACTATGACTGAAGCCTGACGAGGTCAGAGGAGAGAAAGCGATGTGTACTTTTCAACATATGGCAACAGTTTAAAAATAATACCCTCACACACACACACGTGGCAGGTTGACCATTCATGTCAAACACCAACATATTTATGCAAACATTTCCTCAGCATCGACTCTTATTTAATTATAATTATTGTGGCTTATGCTAGTTAGTTACCTGGTTCCATTGTGTTGAAGATGGTAGTACAAATGTTAGTGTCACCCTGTCATGTCCCCTAAATTGGCTCATCCCATTGGCAAGGAGTGGAGCCTAGTGGGCCAGAATCTAGGGCTGCAAATGCTCCAAATTCCATTTCCAAGGTCTTGGTTCAGCCAGAAGTGCACCACGAATGCCTGTAGCGTGCACAGAACTAGGGATGCCTCTTCCCTCCCATTGCAAGGGACAGTGTCACAGTAGTCCCAATAAAACATAACACTATAAACATGCCATAATGTCAAAGCCAGGATCACATTTCATCATGTAGATGACAACTGTAGAGCTATTTTTCACAAGTGGGACAATTGGCCATGGAAAAAGCTTGAGATAATTCTATGGGAGTAACATGCACACTTACCCCCCTCCCCCATTTATTTAACCTTGTACCCATCTTCTGCTCATTGAGCAATAATGAAGGCTATTGCATTCAGTTAGACAGTAAATGAAGATAGTGTTGGACTTCTGTTAGGATAGAGCTTTAGTGCAGTTATCATGAACATGTAAGCTTATGACTATTGCATAATTATTATGCAACTGATGACATCTTTAGGCAAGATTTCACATGTAAAATTCCAATAGCTCTTGTGTTGTAAGCCAACTGGAAATGGAGTTTGGCATGAACATTATGTTTTTGGATGGTGAAGGATAACAGTTATATTGTGATGTGTGTCCCCTGGGCATGTCCAAACAAACATGTGCTGCAGTCTTGTCCAAAAAAGCACAAGTTAATTTTGTGGGACGAAACACAGTTCCAAAAGCTTCATATGGCCTTGCATTGAATCACTTCACTGGGGTTTGATGAATGTTTTAAGAAAATGTCACCTTTGATAAACCTTAGTTTCAAAATACCCCTAAAAAAACATACTGTATGCAGATCTACACCTACAAAATATTCCTTATGACAGATATGAGTTATAAAATGTGCATTTATCCTCATCTTTCCCCCCCATTTCATATGAACATTACTTTCAACAAAGGCTGTTTATTTAATCAACAACCCATTTTTCCTGACTAAAACTATGATAATGAGACGAGATGCCCTGGGAGGAAAAAACAAACTATTGCCAAATTACTTTTAATTTTAGTTGACAAATGTGACGAGAATTCCCTGTGACATTTAATTTGACATGGAGCAAATTTATCAGTTTTGTCCAATTCCAAGCATGCATGCAGAATATTTCATGCTATCCTCTCATTGGCAGAACTCACATTTCAGTTGCGCAGTCTGATTGAGCTCTCCTACACAGCTCCAGGCAATCACTTCAGTCACTTGTCAATCTTCTGAACTGATGCGAATCCTGGACACTTGACTTGTAACTAACTTCAACTAGAAGGCCTGATTGGTGCTGCATAGATGGTTGTCCTTCTGGAAGGTTCTCCCATCTCTACAAAAGGAACTCTGTAGCTCTGTCAGAGTGACCATCGGGTTCTTTGTAACCTCCCTGACCAATGCCCTTCTCCCCCAATTGCTCAGTTTGGCCAGGAGGCCACCTCTTGGTGGTTCCAAACTTCTTCAATTTAAGAATGGAGGCCAATGTGTTCTTGGGAACCTTCAATGCTGCAGAAATGTTTTGGTACCCTTCCCCAGATCTGTGCCTTGATTACAATCCTGTCTCGGCGCTCTATGGACAATTCCATCGATCTCATTGCTTGATTTTTACTCTGACATACATCGTCAACTGTGGGATTTTACATTGACAGGTGTTTGCCTTTCAAATCATGTCCAATCAACTTAATTTACCACAGTTGGACTCCAATCAAGTTGTAGAAACATCTCATTGCTCATCAATGGAAAGTCATATCAAAGGTTCTGAATACTGGGGTATTGTGTATAGATTGATTAAATAAATAAAAATCCTAAACTTTAGAATAAGGCTGTAACGTAACAAAATGTGGAAAAGGTCAAGGGTCTGAATACTTTCCGAATCCATTGTAAAGTTTGTATGTGAGAACTATTTAGATGTAAACTTTGTTTTTCTGAACTCACTTCAGTCACATAAAAGGGAAGCTTGCACTACCTGGTGCAGGCACATGAGCAGATCAAATACACCACTGGTACGCCGATTAAGCTGTTTACATGTCCTTATCATTCAAAATATTGCTAAAAAAAACAGGTGTTTTAATCAGTGTATGCCTACTTCAATTATGACCTCATGCTGATTAAGACAAGGTGTTTACATGACTAATGCCATACTTAGCCTTACTATAATCAGTTTAAAATCAAATTAGTGTGAATGTAAACATACTCAATGTTTACTCTTACTTTTATGTAGGCTATTTTTTTCTGACATCAGAAGCTCCATTTTTCCATGCGCGCTGTTATTCATTCATCTCTGCCGCTCTCGCACAGTGGTCTGTAAATGCGAGTTGCGAGTTGCGAGTTGCCCCCCCCCACCCCCCCAAATGGTAAAAACAAGTGCTATTCGTTGAATATTAGGAGCACAGTAATACTTCTGGGATTTTTTAAAGCTCAAATTCTCCCCTTATCAAGGAAACCACTTATTTATCCCCTTTAAGGTTGTGATTGGCAGAAAATCAGAGCTGTAAATTGTTTCACCTGTAGCCAAGGCTTTATTGCCTATATGGTTAATTATGTTTGGCATTGGATACAATCTACCAAAATATCAACGTTGCCATCTAAGGTATACGAGGGGATAGAGGCCTAGTTGGCCAAGGCTATCTGAATGTGCACATGATGGAAGTTAGGTAGCTTAAATATTCATTATTTAATAGAGAAAAAAAAATGCACTGACCTAACTAGACTAAAATTGTCATGAATTGATAACTGATAACTAACGAAGGACAAAATGACAAATGTGATTAAGACTAAAAAGGTATTTAGGACTAAAGCTAAAATAGCCCAAGGGTTTTTGGCAGCTAACTTATTTGATTGAGGACTATGGTCAAACGGCTATGGTTAACACACAGTGAATATCTAGATGTGGATTAAAACACAAATGATGACCTTAAGCTCCCCTCAGGTGTAACGCTGAGTGAGGAGAGGGACTAATTTCCACTATCAACTTCAAAGGTGACACTGTAGAACATGAATCATCCCAATTTTAAGAGCCAGAGTTGAGTTCAAAGCCTGCTCCCGTTGTTTCGTAGGCCCTGCTCCATAATAACTAGCAGCACCAGCTCTAATAGATGTATCAGATAGACATTCTGAATTGAGGAAATTAGGGTACAACAAAGTGGAAAAAACATGTCAAATACCAACTCCAAATAACCTGAGGGTAACTTTGCAATCAACGTAAGGAGTTGAACTAGGTCAGCTGATATACGTTCTCGCAATGAACCCTTCCTTGCATTTCTAGACAAGTCAGCCATTTCCTGACAATTCTTTTCTTGCTGCATACAGACAGACACAGAGAGATTACTTTTGGTGCACAGCAGACCCACTGGGCTGAAACAGCTCATTCACATTGGAACAGAGGGGAAGGCTGTTTTTCTAAAGCTTTTCATGCAGCAGATTAGCGTTTCGGTCGGCCCTAGCTACACTTTGGCCCTGGTGTTTAATATCCCAAGGAGCTGAGGTGTCAGGAGCAGACCTTTACAATCTCGTACCATGCACCGATTCAATGTAGAAGATCACTGCTGTGGGTAAGTGTGACTTGGCCTGGGATAATAACCTTGGAGAAACATGTACAGTAGTTTAGCCTGGTGTAAGCTAGTTCTCAGAGTGGTGAGGAGGGAGGTCCTCAAGTTACCCTGTCCTTTCTCTTGGGAGACCTGGTGAGGGAAGCAATGAGCTACAGTTACTATAGGTTGCAATAATGCAAAAAACAATCCTATTCTCTACTATGCCCTTCCCAACTGGCAGAGGGCATAGATGGTCCCATATGAGGAACATTACGTCATTTGGAATCAGCTCGGTGCATTCAAAGTAGCTTCATTCCATAAGGCCAGTGTTCCTTCCTGTTAAAACAAGTCCAGAGGTCAAAAGGTGCAAGATTCCCTGAATGTTTGACATGTACACCCTGTTAGACAGGCATAGAGCGTTTAAGATATCCCTTTTCTACAGACCGCTTAACTTCAAAAATCACGAGTGTAGTCCATGACCGTTTCTGAAATAGCACCCTGTTCCCTATATAGTGCATATCTTTTTAAATCAGACCTACACACATTGGTTAAGTTGCTTCTATCTCGTCGGTGAACTGGTGCGGACATTACTTTTCTATTCAGGTCAAGTGTAATCCCACTACGGGTGTGGTCAGCTCGAAAAAGAGGAAGAGCACTTAAGAGTGGTTTCTTTTGTGAGTGGAGCACTCAGTGAGTGTGTCATACTAAGTAGCATCGTTTCCCCCCCGCACACTCAGATCATGTTCAGAATCAGTCTCGCTCTCCCTCGCTTATCACCACACACACAGTTCACAACTCTTCCCCTCTTCATATGACCATCTATTTCAACCTTGTCATGGTGACTTTTCCCTCATCACGCAATCTGTTTGCTGCAATCACAATTTAGCCTGAGGTGCCTCAAGATTCACAGGCAAAATGGAAAGCAGGAGGAGGCTTAAACTGCTTGATTGAATTACATTCCCACTCGTGTTGCAATTAGCATTTGAAGGCATAGTTTAGTAATCCCATGCGTCGGGGAAGAGATACTGTGCTAAATTAATTCAATTACTTTCTGTCATACCCCAGTTACTTCTCCTTATTAAGAAAAATCCATTTACTTTCCACTGGGAATGTATGTCAAATCCACTGCAAAACATTAATATGCATGCGGCAGAAATAGGAGAATAGCACTCGCCTGTAATTGCTATTTGTGTGTTGCAGCACACAGAGAGGGGACAGGGGGCACCAACTCTAGAGCTGCAAGAGACTTCTAGCTGCAGTGCCGTTTACAGCTAAATTAACTAGTACTGATCAGGTGGATATCTTATGCAGTGCTTGGGCTTAGAATTGGATTACATAAACACTCACAATTTGGCAATTTCTGAGACTGGGGACCAGACCTAGCCTGAAGAGGCATATTGAAAGAGAACTCGGTGGTCAGGAGTAAATATAGCTAGCATTCTGAGATCTACTCAGGGCCCTTCCCTTGGAGGTCACAAGGGTCGCTGTAGGGAATAACACAAATCCGCGGTCTCACCAGCAGCTGCAGCCTTTCACACATTCCACCAGGCAATGACTTCAGCACCACCCAATTAGTGGTTGCCCGCCCAGTGGCGAGCGTATCCCGCCTTAAAGAGCGTTTGGTGTTACTGTTGGACTCTTGTTCAGCGATATGACCTATGACTCCTACGCCTAATAACAGTTGAAGGCTCAACGCAAAGCTCTTTGGAGTTGGAGTCTTATCGTTTTGGGTGGGGAAAGCAGTCTTTGCAATAGAGTTTGTTTTAAGGGGAAGGCAGGTTTTCGGGCTACTGGCTTCTGAAAATAGTTTGAGGGATCAGTGCATCAACATCACATAAGGAGGGATCAGAGTAGCATAATGTTTCATATCTTCACATTCCACAGTAATAGTGCCTTTGCTCCATACAATTACATCAGTGAAAGTACCATCCATTTGACTCTGCATAGCAGAGACTGGTTAGGTAACAATGCTTTGAGGCTCATAATATGCGAGTTGATAGATTAATAGAGCAGATGTCCTTGGGTACATTGGCTTAAAAAAAGTCACCAAGAACACAAGGAGAATAGATAACCCGAATAGGTTGAACATAATAGATGCCTTCTACATGGATGTAGAAGCTATCAAATTGGACGGCTGACAATTGGATGGCTGATGCTCTCTTCATTCTAAACTGGCAGGTGAAAATGTGAGCTCCATTGAAGGTGTTGATGTCACCTCACCAGCATCTTCTAGGATACTTTTCTATTCATAAACCACCACGATTACTGCTTGTCCTTTAGACTCCCTTTGTGTCTGGGACTTAAATACATACTATGACGCTATAAGAGATGTTACAGTACATCCCTTCTTCACTCTATCTAGAGGAGTGAGACACGCTTCCCTTTTCTCCCCCCTCACAGGCTCGAGAATGTGAACCTCAAAGGAATGTAGAAAGAACATTCCGGAGAGGAAAGATAAACATCCTCACCATTAGTTATGTCTGTGGCTGTCAGGCTGCGGGGAGCAGGTGAACTTGACTCAAGTCGACTGCGCCTGCATGTGAACGACCCTTCCACTACCCATTCTCCCCCGGGGGGCCCCAGAGCGCTGATACAAGTACTCTGGGGAGGACCCGATTCACTAGCCTAAATGAGGCCTCGCTCGTAAGCCGATTTCCCCCTCACAATGGACCCCACTTACTTTAAAAGGAGCGAAAGCAAACAAGGTGATTCCACAGCCAAACTGTGTCCCTTAGCCGCTGTTTACATGAGGGTGAGCAGCACTGATAAGATCTTTTTCCACCCTGTGCTGAATGTAAAGAAAGGAGGTTGTATAAAACAGTGGAGACTCATGGTTTTACGATACAAGGATAAGGCAGAAAGGAGGTAGTAGTAAAGCTGTGGCCACATTTTCACTGTCCTGAAGAACTGCTTTGGCCTCAGTCAAATTCAAATGCTAGACCCTAGCCTTCCATTGGACTTGTTTGCCAAGCAGAAGCAATCCATAAAAATAAATCGATTATAAACTGAGCCAAACCCTTCCAAAATCTTCCATGGGTATCTCCTCTAGGGGCTGAGTTTTAAATAGGCTTTGGAAAAGCAGTGAGCAGCCCAATGCATTCTAGGGTCCTAATCGGGAGGTACTTCTAGCTAAAGCATCTGTAAGGGTGATATGTTGAACACATTGGACTTACTACTGTAGTTAGCATTTTTTGATGCTCACAAACATCAGCCTGGCTCCAGGTGTCAGGGACAAGACTTGCTCTGATATGACCTAAATACGGGAAATGATCCAAAGTTCTGGATTTGGCAGCTAGAGGATTTCCAATCTCTGTCCATTGCAAAATGTACTAATTCTGTGCTTGTGTCTTCTGTCTACAGTGATCCGTGCCAAAGTGGTGGGCAAGAAGTTACTGAAGGATGGGCCTTTTGGCACCATGCGTTACACGGTCAAACAGATGAAGGTAAGCCGTCATCGCATCATTCAGCCCAAATTTTTCATAATCTGGCCCATAACTTGAAGAGCATAACCACACTATGGGAAAACAGCACAAGACTATAAGAATCACTAACAAGTTCATAGGCTTTGAAACTAGGAGACAAGTTTTAACACTGTAGGCCTACTAAAATGATAAGTGTATGACTAGGCAACTGCAGCAGTATCACTTAAGAATTAGGGATTGCACTATAACTTATTACCAAAACATGAGTTCACAGATGCTGTGAAATGGCCAAGCTTTTCCATTAAGTGCCACAAGAGTATGTTAGAGGATTAGACATTGTTTTCATCATCACCTTTAAAGCTTGGCCCTGTGGCAAGACGGTTTGGCTAATCCAAGTTAAGTGTGTTTGAATAGGAATCCAACGTAGTCGTAATGGCCTAAAGACAATCGCCTCAGTAAATAAATCATGAAGAGTGGGCTTTGTTGCCCCTAGAAACATTTTCCCAGAAATCCCCCGTTTTAGGTCCCAATGGCTCGTCTCTTTCACGGCTTGTCCTGTTATTTCCAAGAATAGCAGTGTCTAAACAGGGATTTCCTGTTGTTCCCAGACAAATAAATCACGACGGACCAAACAACAAATCCCAGGGCAAACATTACTTTGTCCTGCAGCGTTTGTGTTCCCCGCACCTGAACTCAATGGGTGGACCCACGGTTCAACCCCAAAGTCACGTCTTCATTATGTCCTGTAATTATGTTCATTTTCATGTGGTTAAATGATAGCATCAGTGGCCTCTTCCTTCTACTACACTGAAATATTGGAAGCAATATCATTATACTGCGCTTGTTTATTGTTGTGGAATCCTGACAACTTCGAGAACTCAATAAATCCAGTTGCGTCAGAAGCAAGAACAAGTGCCAGAGGTGTGCTCTTCATTCCAGATTATAATCGTTATGACATACTGTTTGTCATGGTCTGTTTTGCAGATGTACAAAGGATTCAACAAAATGCAGCACGTTCAGCACATTTACACAGATGCATCTGAGAGTTTGTGTGGAGTCAAGTTCGACATCAACAAGTACCAGTATCTGATCACAGGTGAGTCAATATTCCACCATACAGTACCACTGATCTTTACTTGGCAGTCTGCACAGTTGTCATGGTGGTGCCAGAAACAATGTCTTTCCATTAAGAGCTATTAATAAGCAATAAAAAACAGCCTCAGGAGCACATTACCAAAAACAAATTAGCGAGGCAAGCAAGCACATCAGTGGAGTTGATGCCAGCTTGTTCTCCCAGGCCTATTTCCCTAACTCCCTCTCTGCAGCACGTCCCACAACAATGGCAGCGTTGCTAACAGCAGCCCCAGTTTTTTGTTTTGTTTAAATGCAACCCCCTCCTCCCTGAAGACTTCTTGACTGCTCTGACACAAACTCTCCCACTATATATAACCTCGCGTCTGTGAGAGACGAAAGAGGCAGGGAGAGGAGACTTATTTTTTTAAGCATTTCCTTCTCCTTTGGGGCGTAAACAGCAGAACTTTCTCTCCTCTCTTATAATGAACAGTTCTTGCGAGAAGGTCTAGCGTTTCCAGTGCAGGAAGGCATTTATCAAGTTCAACTTCAATTCATTAGTTGTATGTACAGGATACACCATCCAACGAAATGCTTCCTTGCATGAATGCACAGTTGAAGTCGGAAGTTTACATGCACTTAGGTTGGCGTCATTAAAACCCGTTTTTCAACCACTCTACAAATGTATTGTTAACCAACTATAGTTTTGGCAAGTCGGTTAGGACATCTACTGTGTGCATGACAAGTCATTTTTCCAACAATTGTTTACAGATTTATTTCACTTATAATTCTAGTGGGTCAGAAGTTTACATACACTAAGTTGACTGTCTTTAAATAGCTTGGAAAATTCCAGAAAATGGTGTCATGGCTTTTGTAGCTTCTGATAGGCTAATTGACATCATTTGAGTCAATTGGAGGTGTACCTGTGGATGTATTTCAAGGCCTATCTTCAAACTCAGTGCCTCTTTGCTTGACATCATGGGAAAATCAAAAGAAATCAGTAAAGACCTCAGAAAAAGTCTTGTTCATCCTTTGGAAATTTCTCCCAACGCCTGAAGGTACCAAGTTCATCTGTACAAACAATAGTACGCAAGTATAAACTGCACGCAGCCTTCATACCGAAGGAGACGCGTTCTGTCTCCTAGAGATGAACGTACTTTGGTGCGAAAAGTGCAAATCAAGCCCAGAACAGCAGCAAAGGACCTTGAAGATGCTGGAGGAAACAGTTACAAAAGTATCTATATCCACAGTAAAACGAGTCCTATATCGATAACCTGAAAGGTCGCTCAGCAAGGAAGAAGCCACTGCTCCAAAACCTCTAAAAAGAGCCAGACTACAGTTTGCAACTGCACATGGGGACAAAGATTGTACTTTTTGGAGAAATGTCCTCTGGTCTGATGAAACAAAAATATAACTGTTTGGCCATAATGACTATCATTATGTTTGAAAGAAAAAGGGGGAGGCATGCAAGCTGAAGAACACCATCCCAACCGTGAAGCACGGGGGTGGCAGCATCATATTGTGGGGGTGCATTGCTGCAGGAGGGACTGGTGCACTTCACAAAATAGATGGCATCATGAGAACAAAATATTAGTTGGTTAGATTGAAGCAACATCAAGACATCAGTCAGGAAGTTAAATCTTGGTCACAAATGGATTTTACAAATAGACAATGACCCCAAGCATACTTCCAAAGTTGTGGCAACATGGCTAAAGGACAACAAAGTCAAGGTATTGGAGTGGCCACCACAAAGCCCTGACCTCAATCCTATAGAAAATCTGTTGGCAGAACTGAAAAAGCGTGTGTGAGCAAGGAGGCCTAGAAACCTGACTCAGTTACACCAGCTCTGTCAGGAGGAATGGGCCAGAATTCACCCAACTTATTGTGGGAAGCTTGTGGAAGGCTACCCAAAACATTTGACCCAAGTTAAACCATTTAAAGGCAATGCTACCAATGCTACTGGGAATGTGATGAAATAAATAAAATCTGAAATAAAGAATTCTCTACTATTATTCTGACATTTCACATTCTTAAAATAAAGTGGTGATCCTAACTGACCTAAGACAGGGAATATTTACTAGGATTAAATGTCAGTAATTGTGAAAAACAGAGTTTAAATGTATTTGGCTAAGCTGTATGTAAACTTCCGGCTTCAATTGTGTGTGGATGAGTATATCAGTGTGGGTGTGTAGAGTCAGTGCAAGTGGTCAGTCCAATTCAAGTGTTTGGCAGTCCGATGGCTTGTAGATAGAAACTGTCTCTGAGCCTATGAGTTGCTATGAAGTCGGAGAGCAGTTTAGTGAGACCTAAGGCCGCCATACTGTTTAGCTGTGTGTTGAATGTTTCCATCACTACGTCCCAAACCTGTAAACATGCCCTACGAAGCCAATGAAACATGAGGAAGGAAATCACCCCAGCAACACAAGTGTGTGTTTATTGTGGCTGGGTGATGACATCACAGTCATCCAGGCCAGGCAGCAGCTCAAGCTCTGGTTTGGGGAGTGAGCCTGTAATTGGGTCTTGGGTCATACTGTATCAGGACTCAATTACAGCCATGTTAAATACGTCAAGGCCTAATAGATTAGCTCCACGGGTTGAGCTTTGATCAACCCAGAGTGAGAGCACGGCCACCTGATTAGCTTTGAAGAGGGATGCCGCACTAGCCTGGTCCCAGATCTGCTTGTGCTGTCTTACCAACAACAATTTAGGAACAGGCTAATGCCGCTCTCACCATTGTCTAATAACTTTGCCAGAGATGGCAATAATCCATATGGAAGTCGTTCTAAGAGTTGTGTGTTTGCCAGCTTTCAGCTCAGTGTGTCATGACAACAGGACAGTGTAGCACTGGCAATGGATAGATACACTGTTACAAACAACCATGCTGTTTGAGTGCTAGCTGGCGGGCTACAGTGTAGGGTGAACCTGCCTAACCTAAAAATAGAAGCCTAATAGAAACATAAAAATAGAAGTTAGAAAACCTTTTGGGAATTCTGAAATAGGGGTGTTGGTTTAATATGGGACCTACTGTACAAGATGGTCTTACCATAGTTCAAACGCTTTGGACCACTTGCTTGACTGGTGTATTTATGCTAGGCGAGGTATGGCAATTATACAATTAGCCAAAAATAGGCTAAGAATGACATCTGACTCTTTGGACATCTGACTCTTTCCCATGGCATTTGGGAATATGACATGAATTGTTTTTCAGTCTGTTTTTTGGGGAAACAAACAAACCATTGTAATGAATGTTTTGTAAGTCATGAAAAAAAAAATCACGAATGATGTAATGCATAACAAAAGCTGATCTGTAACCAACCCTCTCTCCCCTCAGGCCGCGTGTTTGACGGCAAGGTCTACACCGGGCTGTGTAATTTCAACCAGCCATGGGAGCGCCTCTCGCTGGCCCAGAAGAAGGGCATCAACCACCGCTACCAGCTGGGCTGCAACTGCAGGGTGAGTGGCAACAACTGCGCTCTCAGGGAGAATATGGATGAAGTGGCTCCCGGGGAGAATATGGATAAGATGGATATGTATAAGGAAGCTAAAGCAACCCAACAGCAGCAGAGCCAAGATGGAGGAGTGGGAACCAAAAAGAGGGGCAGAGGCAGGCAGAACACCCTGCTTACTGCAAAGCATACCATCCTGCTCTGA
Organism: Oncorhynchus masou masou; assembly: GCF_036934945.1. Classification (NCBI taxonomy): domain Eukaryota; kingdom Metazoa; phylum Chordata; class Actinopteri; order Salmoniformes; family Salmonidae; genus Oncorhynchus; species Oncorhynchus masou. The sequence continues at coordinate 32,611,594 of NC_088238.1, forward strand.
GCATCTCTGTTCCTCCATCTAGAAGACATCTTACCACAGAAAATGACAAGGCACTTCATAATCTCCATATGTTATTAGATATCGGATGTGTTCATTTTATGACCATAATAATTGCTTTAGTGGCCTTGCATATATTGGGTCAAATAGATTGTGCTGATAAAACTGCAACCAATTATGAAATCATTGCCAAACCATTTAAAATGTTTCCCTCTATTCTTAAGTGTAGCACAATACAAGAATGACTCAAAATATATACCAATTCATTTTGATTATGTTATTGTAACTTTTCTGATTGTAGGGACATACTTTTAAACTCCTGATAGTGGCTGACTGATAATGTAAGATTTTAGCTGTCAGGAATATATATGTCCCCTTTCCATTTTGGCATCATAACAGATAATACACATCCATGAATGGAAGTGAAGAGAGAGGGAAAGACAAGGAGAGAGAAAAGAGATTTATAATGATCATTGTGAGTTATTACATTGAACTACACCGGAATCACTTTCCCTGTTATTCCAAAGCCTGAATTCCGCACTGGGACGGATCCCCTTTATGTGGAACCTGCTCCTGTGCAGCTCCAATCCAGGCTCATAAATATCCTACTGTACTGCATGGCTCCAGACACACCATCTGGTCTGCCCATCACCGGCTCCCGTCACCAGCAATAAGTGCATTGCCAGACAGGAGACCGGAGTAGCTGCACAGTCCAAATGCCGGCTAACACCTTTCAAACTGCTCACACCCAAACTGCTGAAAGGGTTGTAATGTTAAGACACATTAGACATACAGTGAGTCTGAGGCCAACGCAGAACAGTGGAGGGGAATGTATGACTGACCAAACATGGCAAGTCAGCATCAGAAATGAGAAACAAACTTGGACAGAACTCGCCATGGTAGAAGCGTTTTTCTTTTAGTTTATTGCCCATTTCAGTTCAACCGTAATCTTTAAAAATCGTAGGGAAAAAAACAAACACGTGTGTAGCAGCATCCTATAGCTAGAACACAACACCTCATTGTGTGAACCAGCATGCTCACTGTCTGAGAAGACAAGTCAGACACAGCCATCTGTGGTTTTATATCAAGTGCAAGAATCTCCTAGAGTGCGAACGTCACACTTCACCGATGCTCCCGCCAAAATCATTAAAACCAGTTTGTCATCCTTTGCATTCTTCAACAAAAGATGATTTACAGCTAAGGAATGCAGGAAGCATGTGAAAATATACTGCAGTGCATAAAGAAACCATTGGCGTCAGTAAATGATTAAAAAGCCAACTGTCCATAACAGCCCTATGAACACCAGAACCAGATAAACTTCACAGAAAATGCTTGCACCATAAAGAATGCGTTCAGCTTCAGCCATATTCCTCAAGCTCTCTGCTGTTGATTCCTCTGACTCGTTCATTGGATTTCTAAAACAGAGTATTTTGTCAGTTTCAAATTTTTCACCTTTAAAGACATTTGGCAGGTTATATGGTGCCACCGGAAAGTATTCAGACCCCTTGACTTTTTCCACATTTTGTTATCTTAGAGGCTTATTTTAAAAGGGATGACATAGTTTTTTCCCCCTCATCAATCTACACACAATACTTGTCCTTTCATAGTTGCACAGAAATCAGTTGGGTAAGATAGTCAGGACTTGCTGAAAAATCATGGGGCAGCAACAGCAAGAACTCATCTCTCTCATAAGGTGAATAAAATTGCGGTTGACTCTTCCCATTCACTCCACCCTGAATTCCAGCTCCTTCCCTCTGGCCGCAGGTACAGACTAAGGTTAAAAAATAAAAATAGGGCCAAGTACTCTTATTCCGAATGCAATTCTGCAACTTAACATGTTGGACTAATTGCACTTTGACTATGAAATTGCATGTACCCTTGTTAGTAAATATCCTTTGCTATTTATTTGACATTTTTGGCACACCTATATTTGGAGAGTTTCTCCCATTCTCTGCAGATCCTCAAGCGCGGTCAGGTTGGATGGGGAGCGTCGCTGCACAGCTATTTTCAGGTCTCTCAAGAGATGGTCAATTGGGTTCAAGTCCAGGCTCTGGCTGGGCCACTCAAGGACATTGAGATTTGTCCCGAAGTCACTCCCGTGTAGTCTTGGCTGTGTGCTTAGGGTTGTTGTCCTGTTGGAAGGTGAACCTTCGTCCCCAGTCTGAGTGCTCTGGAGCAGGGTTTCATCAAGGATCTCTCTGTACCTTGCTCCGTTCATCTTTCCCTCAATCCTGACTATTCTCCCAGTCCCTGCTGCTGAAAAACATCCCCACAGCATGATGCTGCCATCACCATGCTTCACCGTAGGGATGGTGCCAGGTTTCCTCCAGACGTGACGCTTGGTACTCAGGCCAGTTTAAACCAAGTTTAATCTTGGTTTCAACACACCAGAGAATCTTGTTTCTCATAGTCAGAGTCCTTTAGGTGCCTTTTGGCAAACTCCAAGCGGGCTTTCATGTGCTTTTTACTGAGTCGCCGCTTCTGTCTAGCCACTCTACCATAAAGGCCTAAGTAGGGGACTTTCATTTCAGAGGCTAGCAATTAAATTAATCTTTGAACTCCACTGGCTTATGTACAGGAAAGTATATTTGAATTGTAACCATTCATTTTCATTCATCCTGTAGAGCAAGGGTGGGAAATTCCAGTCAGAGGGCCTGATTGGTGTCAAACTTGTTCTCCATCCCTAGCAAACACAGCTGAATAATCAAATTGCATTCTAAACTGAAGATCATGATTAGGTGATTAATGGATTCAGGCCCTCGGACAGTAATTGCCCACCCCTGCTGTAGAGCAAGGAGTATAAAATGCATTAGAGTTTCTAAATCAATTACAAACTACAAAAAGAACTTAACTCACTCACCCTTTGCTGATTTGACCCAATGATCTGGAGGGATTTATACTTAAATCACTTTCTCCTAATCAATATCTTATTCTCCACAAATTAAGTATTGTGTACAAGATTATGCATTGCTTCACCTTTTCCTGAAATGCTAATTCTGTCTTGGCCTTGTTCATTTACTGCTGAATGTAGACTCACTGTGCTTTGAATTGGTCAATATTTAAAAACAATTAACAGAAAATGAAACATCCTAAAATCTGTCACATACCCTAAATCAGAATTGTTGTTAATCAAAAAGGATACAATTGAACTTCATTCAAGACAAACTGTAAAACACAGTGAGCCTTCACCAGTATGCTGTAGCATTACTCGATAAAATGTTCCTGCTTTATGGCTACATCTGTAGTTTCGCTTCTTCCCTCTGTAGATTAAGCCCTGCCACTACCTGCCCTGCTTTGTGACCTCAAAGAACGAGTGCCTGTGGACGGACATGCTGTCCCACTTCGGCTACCCCGGCTACCAGTCCCGGCACTACGCCTGTATCCAGCAGAAAGAGGGCTACTGCAGCTGGTACCGGGGGATGGCTGGCCGTGACAAAACCACCATCAACTCCACCGACCCCTGAGTGTATACCACAACCAAGCCCCAAACCATAGCAACTGAGTTTCTTCTCATCCTCACTCTTCTACACCTTTCCCAAACTCCACAACTCCCCTCGTCAACAAGAGTATTACAGAACTCTTAAAACGTACAGTACTGGCCCTGAGCGACCACTCCCACGCCCTGACGAAATATACAACTACTAAAATAAATCAGTGCCTGGCTGTCTCATAGAAGTAGCACTTCTGATGTAAACAATACCTTTTTTGTTTCATGCTGTACATTTCAGTTTCTCCCCCCTTCCTTTTCCTATATTTCGCAAGCTATCAATGAGCAGAAATTAGACTTTCTTCAGAATGCAATAACAATGGCCGTCTAAAAAGCAATACCTTTTTCAAACCATCCTAAGGCTTATATGGGTGGGATGGCATTTCAGCGCTGCAGTTTCAAGCAATCCATAATGGTTGAAAATGATCCTAATATTAAAGTGTGGCGTGCAAACAGTATCAACAAAGCTCCTGCAACAATGTTATTCTCAACACAAGTTATGCACAGTAATCAGACACATTGTCACCAGTACAAGGATAATGCCAACATGAGGTATGACCTCAGAAAGGCACTCTTCCTCCAGTCACACAATAGATATTTAACAATGATTTTGAAATCACACGAAAGTGTATATGTTCACAGTTTATACTGTCAACATGTCTATTTATATGAATGATGTAATCTTTGCCACCCTGACTGCTTGCACTGTAAAAGTGTATTCTTGGTTGTATTAAATTGCATTTACATTTTAGTCATTTAGCAGATCACACTATATGAATGCGTTGCTGATATCGAACGATGAGTTGAGTAAAGCTATATCGGTCTCTAACCACAACTAAGAATGACCCTTACAGCTCAAGCACAGGAAATTCTTAAATCTTTCTCAGAGACATGAATGCAAGTTATTTAATTTTTTTGTTGCTGTATATGATAAGTTACAAAATAATGAACAGTTGACTCGACCGAAACCTCTGTAGTAGATGTATTTATCGGATCAGACAGTATCCATGCAAATACTACAAACATCCTACTACAATAGCAAATATAGATATACGTCTTTGTATCTGGCCAAAACTGTATTACCATCAATAACCTGTTTGGCTATCATGAAGGACCAGAATCCCAAATTGTGTTTGTAAAGCATTGACTTAATGTTAGTTCTGTGTTAGATCCGCCTTCAGCAGATTTTGAATGATGGTACTTTTGTCCAATCACAGTTCTCCTTCTGGTTCTCACGAGGTAAGGAACTTTTTTCACTGCATCAGAGTTTAAAGCAGATGTTTCAGACAAAGTGTTTTCAAAAATGTATACTCCATTTTTGTAAGTATTTTAACTATTTCAGATGAAACTGATGAAAATAACACTATTGTCACTAAACTCTTCTACTTCGAGTTTTCCAGTCAGTATCTTCAATCCATTCCATCAGAAACAGAGATGCCTCAGCAGGAGTAAGAAGTCTTTGCCCAGTCTCGCAGCTATGCCCACTTTTCCATTATGTTCAGAAAAGGCCATGCCAAGTTGGTGTTGAACAGAATAGAGTAACAGCCCTGACATGCCAGGTTTAGAAGGAAATCCACTCAAATATAGTTAGTCAATTTATTATACATGTAATCTATTATAATATGAGGAACTCAAATTAAATCTAAATCTTGCCTCCACAAGGCACTTCTTACATTAAATGCAATTATTTCAGGCACTATATTTACAGAAAGTCAGCGTTCTTTATAACATTCAACAATGTAGAACAGAAAATTTTATCAAAACAATGCCGAATTCGACATTTGCGACCATTTCAAAAGGAGAGGAGGTACATCAGTCTCATCAGGTTTCCCCACTGCTGAGCTTCTGTTTACACCACCTCCAGGCCTTGGCTGAGCTCGAAACGCAATCCAGATCCTCAGTAGTCTGATAGTGGTCCTATGCCACAGCGATATCACGAAAGCCTCAACGTTCCACATCAGCAGCACTGTTTTTGTTCACCTCAGACAGTTAAAAGTAGAACTGGTTTAGCATTGAGAGAATGGTGGGCTCAATGAGTGTAGCCCGATAGTCCCGGAAGATGTAGATCCATCCACTCCATCATTTAGTAAGAATACTGGGAAGGTTTCCTCTGTATGTTCAGCCTTCATTGACACACTTCTCTGGTTGTCAGTCTTGAGTTGTTTCCCTCTACCAAATCTCCCTCAACTGGTTTTGCAAGGTTCACTCTCTTTGGCCTTGGCATCTCTGCATCTCTATTTTTTTTTGTGGTTCATGTTTGTGTAAATATACTGTCTGCTTAACACAGAAACACTTGGTCAAGTCGATCCAGAGAGCATTAAAAAGGAAGCTGGCAAAAGGCTGTGTACCATGTGTGTGTATACACTGATTCCTAAAAAAAAAGGGGTGAGCGAACGTATCCTTGTAGGGGTTGCAGAAACCTTTGACTTAATTTCTGTGTTTTATATTTTTATAATAAAAAGATTATGAAAAATGGACTATGAGTTTGCGTCGATTCTTGTGCTGTTGATTTCTTGAAGTGAAAGTAGCACACTAGGTCATGATTCAAGCTCAGTATTTTATCACGGTCACAAGGCAAATTTGGACCTGACCTTTATAGCAATATCTTTGATATCATAAAACAAATCTGTCTCTTCAGGAGCTACACTACGTAATGGAATTACAGAATTGTTCCAACTTGTACATTCAACTTTGCATCCGTTAGATTACACACATTAAATATTGCTTTAGAAATACCATAAATTGTTGATAACGTGGTAGCAAGCGCCAACAAGGCTCTCACTAATCAATCCCACCTGTTTGGCATTGGCCGAGAAAATATGTTAATAGAAAAATGCCCAGCTGCTACACTTGATAGTTTGGAGCAACCTTAAGCCTACTTAACTGCCACTGTCTCTAAGATCTATGGGGTTTAGTGTTGTGATGCCCATAGTGTTGCACTGAGACATAACAAAATAATTGTTACGACTACTATGGGGACAACATTCTTTAAGTGGTCTGTGTTTTCGCTGCCTGAGGTACCATAAACTCAACTGACGGGGATTGGAAGCTACAACCAGAGAATATGAAGTTGGGCATTATGCAAACAGGAGTTGTTTGCCAGAACTCTGGCTGAGACATTCAGCGTGAATGTTTACACGTGACGCCAAAGGAAATATTTTGCCTCACCCCCTTACTTTCTCTCGCTTTTTCTACCCCAAATTAGACAAGTGTCACAAGGGCAATATCAAGATTATCTGAAAAACATACAGAGCTCATACATTCCCTGAGTGCTGTGTCAATATGAAGATGGTAATGCGGTAAAGAGGAACACGCATTAGAAACAGTGTGTCAGGAAGGCGCTCACCATCTGTGTGTGGTTGGGGTAGAAGGTCTGTTCGTTCAGTGGGAACTTCTCTGGGCCCAGGGAGTGGTAGAGCTTAATCATGTGGGAAAACTGCAAGCAGAAACAAAACACGAGACACCAAGCTATAGTAGTTACTGTATATAGAAGGCAGGAAAGAAAGAGTCTTAGACTACATCTGTAGTTATCTGGAATTTATAGCACCAAAGAAAAGACAATCATTGGACGTTTGCACTGATTTCAGTCCTAGATAAAAAAAAAATTAAAAAAATGACACCTTGAAAGCTGAATGCAGCCCTATCCATTAAAAAGGTTTTTAGGTAGAAACTTTGACCACAAACATTCAGAAATTGTGAGAATTCTAAAAAAGGTAAGTTCCGGAATGTTTTGTCTATTACCACCAACATGTTTTGTCTGGGTTCTAAAGACTAGCCATGGTACAAATGTAACATGGCCCGGCTCCAGCGCACCTTGCCAGGTAACCTCTGTCCTGTTAAAACAGGGTGAATAACAATAGGTATTACTGGAGGACCCTGGTCTTGCGGTTTCAGAAACAGGCGTTATGGCTCCTTTTAACAGCCCAAATAAATCAGTCTGCGGCTGCCGCTAAGGGCTTCTTTACGGTTAAAGATGTAGGGGGTGATGGAGGGAGGAAAGGAGGTAAGTAGGCAGGTTATGGATCACGCACCACCCAGGGTTTGCTGCAGAAGTTGTAGATGGAGAGCAGGGAGTTGATGCTGGCGACTCCCCCGTACTGAAGGCCAATCACCAGGCTCCTGAAGTCTTCACCCGGAGTCATGCTGTAGGCATGCTGGCGAATCAGGACAAAGTCTGGCTTGAAGGATCTGGAGAGAGACAAAACAAAGTGGGACATGAGATAACGGAAACCAACAACATTCTTCGTTCCTGATGTCAAGGTAAAATAAAAGGGCACATTCTACCATCCTGACTTAACAAAACATTGATACAAAAACAGGAAGAATGCATTAATGTCAGCTAACATCTGTCCCACTGGGCACACGCTGGTTGAATCAAATGTTTCCACATCATTTCAATGAAATTACATTGAACCTCCTTGGAATTGACACCCAGTGGCGTGTGTCTGTGACTGCTGATGACACTTCATTACACTGTAAAGACAGCCAACCTGTTGTCAGTAGGGCATTTTAGAGACCTGGATATTGATACGAATTTAGCTTTAGTATATACAGTAAATTACCAAGATTGGTGCATGCATACTGTACTTCATTACGGACTTTGTCACTCAAGTTCCATACCTCAAGCAGTCGAACTATAACGACAGTAGCCATCGTAGAGCATTTCCAAAGTCCAACACAGCAGCTGTAACTGCTCAGAGACCAGACCGATAGTATCTGTCACCGCATTAACGCGTTAAGATTACATGCAGCTCACTATTTACAAGTAGGAAAAAAGATCCATTATTCAAAGGCCGTAGGAAGAGTGCGAACAAAGGAACGCTGGTCAGAGAAGCTAATCTTCTTGACCATCTAGCCAATTAACGCAGCCTAATCCCTCTCATTACAAACGGTTCTGGGAACAGGGCCAAGTAACCCATCAGGGACCAGGGAGGATTGTATCACATCTGGCTATGATTAAGATAAAGAGGGAGAAAATTCCACTCTTCAACTGAAGGCAGGTATACAGGGATGTGTTTTTTATTTTTTTCCCCCAAAAGGTAAAATCAGCTTAGATTCAGGTAGGTGGGCTATCTTGGATGGATCTGTGCTGGCTGAGCTGAGGGATGTAAATTAAGTTCTGTCAGTTGGCTGTCAACTGTTAGGAATGTTCGATTATTGTAATTTACAGTTTGGTGAATGGTACCATTTTGATGTATCCGTCTGAATTCATTGCTTCGACTTGATAAGCTGTTGGAAGTTATTTCCAGTGGACTTTAGCTGTTCTCAATGAATCAATGTCAAGAAAGCTCTGGCAAAGGTACTTGGTGTTGATTGAGTTGATTGCTATATTTACATTTTTGTCATTTAGCAGACGCTCGTATCCAGAGCGACTCACAGGAATGCGTGCATACATTTTCGTACTGGTCCCCCGTGGGAATCGAAACCCACAACCCTGGTGTTGCAAGTGTCATGCTTTACCAACTGGGCTCACACACACGGAGTCATGGAAGTGTTGCGTTATGTAAGACAGACGACTTGAGACAACTCAGGACTCAGCGGATCAGTGAGAGCTGTCGTGGTCACGGCGACACGAAGACTACAGCTGCTCTCTTTAAAATGTTGTGCTCACTGCTCAGCCAAGGTGGCACTGGACCAAGTGCTCACTGCACACTGCTCAGCCACAGTAGTGGCACTGGACCAAGGGCCGGTCTATTTCTGCATCTGTTTATTAAGGGACAGACTGATACAAACCTTGCGCATATCATGCCCACATCACATGCACTGGTATCTGATGCACCAGGTTTGTCCTTTTAATATAATTTCACTTACAATACTGGGATGAGGTAGGTAGATTGGGTGGGCTATTTACAGCTGCAGTGATTGGTTAGCTGCTCAATTAGCTGATGTTTAAAGTTAGTGAGGGAAATATGTCTCCAGCTTCAGCGATTTTTGCAATTCGTTCCAGTCACTGGCAGCCGAGAACTGGAAGGAAAGACGGCCAAAGCAAGTGTTGGCTTTGGTGATGACCAGTGAGATATACCTGCTGGAGCACGTGCTCCATGACCAGTGGGTGTTGTTATCATGACCAGTGAGCTGAGAAGGCGGAGCTTTACCTAGCATAAACTTAGATGACCTGGAGCCAGTGGGTCTGGCGACGAATATGTAGTGAGGGCCAGCCGACTAGAGTATACAGGTCGCAGTGGTATAAGGGGCTTTGGTGACAAAACGGATGGCACTGTGATAGACGGCTAATAGCGGCTTATGTGAGCAGCCAAAGGCGTATGCTGCATGCACCTATCTGTACAAACTATTTACTGCTCATCTTTAGCATAGAAGTGCAGGTTGTGATCATGCAATTGTTTTTAGCAAAGCTACAGCTAATAGCAGCATTGCCCTATAAAGCTACAGCATTAACACACTTATTCCAGCCATTAACTTTGTTATCAGTCCTTCTGCCCGAGTAATGCTCCCTGTGGGTTGTGAGTCACATCAAAGCTGTGTATTAAATGTATTTTGTGCTTTACGATCCCAAATCGCTCAGGCCCAATGGTGATCACTTCATGGCCAATATGCTAATGCAACCTTTAAATTGTTCATCAGTGTTGCAATAAAGGAATGTTTAATGGGGACGGAGATGATGATGCCGAGATGTGAGGTAGGGATGTGCTATATTTATGTGGAATTGAAGGTTCTGCTTTATTAGCCAAATGGAATTGGGTTCCTTAGGGAGAGGGGGTGAGCAAAGTGGGAGCTATAAACACAACAGATCGGTCCCACACACACACACACACACACACTAGTCCAGGCCATAGTCACTTCTACTGGGCGTCTTGCTGGTGCATGTTCGGTGTGTGTTACAGTTCAGTTGGCTTTGATGGTAACCACGGCAACTGCTTTAAATTGCAGCAAACTGTGAGACAGGATTTATTGGAACATTTGCATTAATGAACTTGGCTTTACCCTTTTACTCCTATAATTGGGCTTTCAGTGTAGATGCCGTTTCTGTGTTGGTGCGGTGTTGAATCAGGGAGCAGATTGTCCCCATGTGTGAAGTCAGTGCTACTGGGGCAGGGAGGTAGGATATTACCATCGTGATAAACAATCACATTTGTGGCCATGGCTGTTTTCGTCAGACCTTGAAGCATGTCAGGGGAGGGGGTATACCAGTCAAAGATGACAATTGCCTGCCATTCCATTCTCTAAGTAAATGCATCTTCCACATCTTTGACCTTTTCATCGACTCCTCTGGGAGATCTATTCGGAATTGCAATTCATGTACATTTACCCTTGTAAATGCCCTCTTGCCAGCCTCAAAAGGTCCACTGGTAGAGTAATCTCCCTCCAATCTGTCTGACTCAGGTTGATAAGGGTAATACGGCTCAACCTCACAAAGTGTTCCACAAAAGGTCACGCGTGTTGACTGCAGCGCATTGCTCAGAACAAGAGGACATGTGTTATTGTGCACCCGTTAGGTCTCCAGGGAGCGTACGTAAGGGACAGTTATCGCCACACACCAATCCCAGACCAGCTTTGAAGAATGGATTGAGAATGACGGGAGAGTGAAAGAGCAGGGGGTGTGAGAGGTACATATGTGACATAGTACACCATTCAGGTACCACTTTTGGTTTGTGAGTGCTACTTTTAGAACTACTGGCTAAAAAGTAATGGAGCATCCACTCACTCAGCCATTGCGCTCACCCTGCCACGTCATTGGATAACGCTGGGCAGGTCTCTTGATACCGGTCATTCAAATGTGAGGGCCTGAAGCTCATCACTTTGGAAAGCTCTTTCCTTTCCAAAGCGGTAGGTTTAAAAAATTTAAATAAAATAAAAAAGATACTTTGTAGTTCAAGACATGTACCGGTACTTTGGTGACAAAGAAAAAGAGGGAAGTGAGAGAGAATAAGTACAGTAAAATATGCATTTGGGAGAGGAACATGTTATGGACCATTTGGACTATTCGGAGCAGCGGTTGTACTGTCACGGTCACAGGCAGACCTGGCTGCAGCTCAGGACCATGATGGGCCGTGGTGCAGTCATGCGGTAGAGCCTGCCAGTAAAGACCACTGCTCTGGCCATGGTCCAGTGAAGAATGCATGCAGAGCTCCTATGGAGCACAGAGGGTCAGAGAAATGGTGAATACACCTCCTACCCTGGCAAGAAAACACAAGACATACATCGAGTGTATAAACACTAGGAACACCTGCTCTTTCCAATCAGTGTAGGGAGGAGACAGGTTAAATAAGGATTTGTAAGCCTCGAGACAATTGAGCCATAGATTCTGTATGCACCATTCAGAGGGTGAATGGGAAAGACAAAATATTTAAGTGCATTTGAACAGGGTATGTTAGCAGGTGCACCGGTTTGTGTGTGTCAAGAACTGCAACGCTGCTGGGTTTTGCACACTCAGTTTCCTGTGTGTATCAAGAATGGCCCACCACCCAAAGGACATCCAGCCAACTTGACAACTGTGGGAAGCATTGGAGTCAACCTGAGCCAGCATCCCTGTGGAACACTTGTCACCTTGTAGAGTCCATGCACCCAACGTTTTGAGGCTGTTCAGATGGCGCAACAACATTAGGAAGGTGTTGCTAATGTTTTGTACACTCAGTGTAGTGGGTAGGAGACCGTTAATTCCAGCAGAAAATGTGATCTTCGGTCTACATGACAGACCACACTACTTTACATGTGTGTGAACCTGTGTAGGTGTACAGAGTGTGTGTGTTTCGGTGACATGAAACGTCTGGTTGGTTTTGGTTCAGTAATCTACATCGGAGGTAATCTAAGGAGAGCCAGGCCTCAGGACTCAAGGAGGTTCAACCCTCTGTCTGGATAGGGCTGGTTATGGTAGCTTACGGGACAGAGAATTAGAAAAAGAACATACAAGTATCTGCTGATGCAATATCCCTGCTCCATCTGTGAGACTGACCGCAGGTCTGGGGTGGGTGAGGACAGGGAGGAATGCAGAGGACGGGCCCCCTGTCAACCATGACAGGGTTAGGAACTCCCACTGCCGGTCTGCTACAAAATAGTATGGCTCTGGATAAGCAAGGTGCTTTGGCATTCAGTTTAGGTCTTGGCACTACACAATGCATGAACATAAAAATGTAAAAGCAGGTGAGCATGGTATGTAAATCAAAACCAAATCTACAGAGACAAATTTGTTCTCGTCTCTGGAAGTGTTCAAGGACAGTGAAATCCACACGTCTCCAGGCATGGAGGAGCTTACTGCGTTCAATTGAAGAGTTTAACACTATATACACATTTTCACAAATGTTTGTAAATTAGCTTTTATTGTTTATAGAAATTATGAAAGAGAACGGTGTGTTTCACCATCTAAATCATGGCATAGGGTTGTTCAATGACAGATATGCATTTGTTTAAAATAAGTTGGTTTCATAAAGTATTTTGCTAAATGGTATTCATTCACCTTACACTCAAAAATATAACAATAAGTAGTACTGCTAGGTTTTACAGTCAAATGTAACAAATAATTCTAACATTTATGTACAATTATATTATAATTCAATACAGTAATATGAGCTCTGTATGTAAAACATTTACACTTGACATGTTAGTATGACCGACAGCACAACGGTCAACCTGATCTAGTCCTGTGGTAGCTCTCTAAAATAAAAATAAACAGACTCTTATACACTAGTAATCGCTTTGCCAAAACATGCCTGTTGTCCTTGGCATGCATGAAAAGCACTTTGCCCTCTAAACACAGCTGGGTACTTACACCACCCTGAGGGACCCCAAGCAAGATAAGACAGGCATAGTGAGGTCTCTGGGAGCTGTCAAACAGTATAACCGATCCTGCCCTCTATAACGGCCCTTCTCTTGGCCTAATTAATCCAGCACCTATAATGTGAGTGGGGGTGTTTTCATTGTACGTTGCATGCACATAACAGGTAAACAAGCGGCCATATTGGATCGCCCAGCCCAGTCCAGTCAGACAGGCATTTGCTCATTCACATCACAGCGTATTGCTGCCAGCATGGCTGGGCAGGATGCTGTTTCCCATTACCCTAATCACCTCCCTGATTGGATTTCAGTTCATTCGTCACAGGAGGAGCAGGACTGTGGAGAAGAAACCTCTGGCTGTGCTGATCAGAGTCCTTTTGCTGTGGCTAATCATGCTCCATTGCTATAATCGTGAAACACTTTGCCAGACCAGTGTTTCTGCTTTAAGTTAAAGTTCAGCAGCTAGGCTGGAGGGGTTTGGCAGAAATAGCAAAAGAAAAGACAAAAAAAAAAAAAAAAGGTGACGGCACGTTTTGGACCCGACTCTTGCACGAACGAGAACGCACCATATATGCTCAAAAACATGCCTACCTCTACGCCATGGCAGAAAATAACAAGGGCAGAACCACTTGAAGTCATCTAATAGCCAGTAACAGCGGGTCCTACTAATGTCATCATAAGAGTACGAAGTCATGTACAAAAGCGTGTATCTTCACGGTATGCTTTAAAAAAAATCTAAATGTAAAAGCTGTTTGTGCTCCCATATAAAGTGCATGTGCAGTTACATATGCATCGGCCGCATCAAAACCCACAGAGTAATAGTGCACTTGTTACGGTTTAGTTGATATATGACAAACAAGCGAAAACCATGCACTTCTAAGAAGTTCCACTTGGATAAAAAAAAAAAGTCTGAAACCACAGAACTGTGAGAAAGTGTGCTCCCTTGATAAGCCAGTAGAGGGGAGGTGGGGGAAGTGTTTAGGGAGCGCACCCATAGCCAGATGTCAAGGGTCAGAATGCTGAACGGATCACGGCCCTTCTTTATGCAGCCCTGCACGGACGGAACAGCAGGAGCCCTATAAACCGACCAGGACACAGAGAGCAGTTTGGGAGCCGTGCGAACCAACTACTCACATGTACAGTACATGTCACACAATTTATGTTATAAAACATGCCGCTTATCCGGTATGGTTATCTTCAGGAATGTGTCTCAAAGCATATAGGATTTTTAAGATTTGTTTTCATTTAGTCTTCCGGCTAAGAATAAAATGGAACATTTTCATAAGTAGTCAGTCATTATTAGCCCAGCTTAGGCACCAATACAGAATCGCTTTTAGACTGCACCAAATCCTGAGTAGGCAATGATAAGCTATACTACTGTATGGCTTAGGGGAATGTGTGTCAAGCAAAGGACAACAGCCGTATCTTAATGAAGTTATCTACATTTTCCCACCATTGACTCTCACCACCCACATGAAAAAAATACTATGGAATAAAAACTGTAGTATTCACGGTAGTGTTTTTGCAGACTCAACTGCAGTATTTACAGTTAACTTTAGCATACAGTGCATTAGGAAAGTATTCAGACCTTGACTTTTCACATTGTTAGAATTATCCAAAAAAAAAAAAAAATTACCCTCAATCTACATACTATACCCCATCATGACAAAGCAAAAAGAGGTTTATAGAAATTGGTATTTAAAAACCTGAACTATACATTTACATAAGTAAAATAAGACCCTTTACTCAGTACTTTGTTGAAGCAACTGTGGCAGCAATTTACAGCCTTGGGTATGATGCTACGACCTTGGAACACCTGCATTTGGGGAGTTTCTTCCGTTCTTCTCTGCATATCCTCTCAAGCTCTATCAGGTTGGATGGGGAGCGTCGCTGCACAGCTATTTTCAGGTCTCTCCAGAGATGTTTGATCGGGTTCAAGTCCGGGCTCTGGCTGGGCCACTCAAGGACATTCAGAAACTTGTCCCGAAGCCACTCCTGTGTTGTCTTGGCTGTGTGCTTAGGGTGAGTGCAAAGGTGAACCTTCACACCAGTTGGAGGTCCTGAGCGCTCTGGAGAAGGTTTTCATCAAGGATCTCTGTACCTTACTCCGTCCATCTTTCCCTCAATCCTGACTAGTCTCGCAGTCCCTGCCTTTGAAAAACATCCCCACAGCATGATGCCGCCATCACCATGCTTCACCGTAGGGATGGTGCCAGGTTTCCTCCAGATGTGATGCTTGGCATTCAGGCCAAAGAGTTCAATCTTAGTTTCATCAAACCAGATAATCTAGTTTTTCCATGGTCTGAGAGACCTAAAAATATCCACTCCCCATCCAACATGACAGAGCTTGAGAGGATCTGCAGAGATTAATGGGAGAAAGTCCCAAAATACAGGTGTGCCAAGCTTGTAGCATTTCAGTTATTTATATATTTATAAAATGTGACATGTTTCGCTTTGTCATTATGGGGTATTTTATTTATTTTACCTTTATTTAACTAGGCAAGTCCGTTAAGAACAAATTCTTATTTTCAATGATTGCAACACCACATCATCAGTAGGGTAAAACTAACCTGTCTCACGACTGTCTAAACCCAGCTCACGTTCCCTATTAGTGGGTAAACAATCCAAAACTTGGTGAATTCTGCTTCACAATGATAGGAAGAGCCGAAATCAAAGGATCAAAAAGCGACGTCGCTATGAACGCTTGGACGCCACAATTGCCTTGTTCAGGGGCAGAATGACAAATTTTTACCTTGTTGGATCAAATCCCCAAGCTGACCTTTCGGTTACTGGCCCCAAAACAGATTCTGCCATTCCTCTCATGAAGTTGCCGGTAATAAGCAACAGGAGGAGTTGGCAACCTTTCTCATGTGGAATGCCAATTTATCTGACAATTTTTACCGTCTGTGTGCCAGCTACGGTTTTCATTTACAAATTCTGGTGAAAGTTAAATTTTTAATAACATAGCTCAAAATCATTGTCATATGGTTAATCAAAATTCTATCCAAATCTAAATGAAAATGATACAACCCCTAAAAAGTAACGTCTATTGCCAACGATGTCAAAATAGCCGACAAAGCCAACGAATAAAAATATTGCAGCCTGCAGGTAGGAAATCTCCTGATAAAAATAAATGTCCTATAAAATCACATTGGCTACACATGGCCTGGCTGCAACTTTAAACATTTTACCAACTAACTTGTGTCTGCCCGAAGCTGGCACTAGTGAACTTGCAACATTGTATAAAATATTCAGTTTCTTGCAACAGTGAGCTCAGGACAGACAGCTGTAAGCTATTTGCGCAAGGGATAAGAAGCAGTGCTCAACTTGGGCAGGAGCTCACCAGAGTGGAGTACCGGCACCTCAAAATGTTCTACTGCTTGAGCCCGTTTCTCTTAAAGACAATTAGCTCAAAAGTATTGTGGAGCTCCTGCACCTAAACATAAAACAGTACTAGTATCCAAAATGAATACCCAGAACCTATTTCAGTCCAAGTCAAGTAAATCAGGCAGTCCTATTTCTACTGGACTAGAGCATGACATTTTACCCTTTCACACCGAGTGGTTATCAAAAGGGAGAGAGCTGGAAAGAGTTTTCAAATACATTGCGGCACTACTGTTATTCTCAATGGACTTTGTTTGCTTGCTGTTTGAGGTGAAGAAAACAACTCTGAGAAGTTCCAAATCTCATTAGTGGTGGTGCAGTAAGGCAAATCAGAAATACTATCAGATCCCCAAATAGGCAAATAAATGTGCCTATGTTTTTTGAACAGGCCAAGTAGCCTACTTCTACGAGAAGGGGAAGACTGGAATAATATTGAATACATTAAAATAAATTACCATAACCAAAGTAACATTGTAGATTAGAAATTATATGAATTAAACGTACATGTATTACTGGTGATATATGCAAATGGAGAATTGATACACCAAAAATAAAATAATTCACAAAATTAAGTTATGCAACAAATGTGCATAAATTGGCGGGAGAGAGATGTGCATCTGGGCGCATGGTCAATCCGATGTCTGCATTGGCCATGCAGCATTTACGGTGATATCAGGTCATTCATACTTCTCGGAGCAGCGCAGAGCTGTTGTCAAATAAGTGAGTTTGCGTTAATACAGGATGTACCACCAACATACCATCAACCAATAATGGCAATATGGAGCTATACAGAGCCCTCCGCGTTATTACAACATTTGAGGCGCATGGCGATACGGTACCGAGATCGATTTGGCCTCTGCATGCTCCGCAATTGCGTCACACCCCCCATATGGAGCCTCCTACCACATTTTCAAATCAAGCATATATTGGATTTTAGTCTAGGCCTCCACAATTGATGAGTTCACTGATATGGGCACAAATAAATAAATTTTTTTTTTAAAAGAGTACAGGTCAAACGTTGACACCTACTCATTCAAGGGTTTTTATTTTTACTATTTTCTACATTGTAGAATAATCGTGAAGACATCAATGCTATGAAATAACACATATGGAATCATGTAGTAACCAAAAAAAAGTAATAAATCAAAATATATTTTAAGAATCTTCAAAGTAGCCACCCTTTGCCTTGACAGCTTTGCACACTCTTGGCATTCTCTCAACCAGCTTCCCCTGGAATGCTTTTCCAACAGACTTGAAGCAGTTCTCACATATGCTGAGCACTTGTTGGCTGCTTCTCCTTCACTCTGCGGTCCAACTCATCCCAAACCATCTCAATTGGGTTGAGGTCAGGTGATTGTGGAGGCCAGGTCATCTGATGCAGCACTCCATTACTCTCCTTCTTGGTCAAATAGCCCTTACACAGCTTGGTGTGTTGGGTCATTGTCCTGTTGAAAAAGAAATTAGTCTCACTAAGCGCAAACCAGATGGGATGGCGTATCGCTGCAGAATGCTGTGGTAGCCATGCTTGTTAAGTGTGCCTTAAATTCTAAATAAATCCCTGACAGTGTCACCAGCAAATCACCCCCACAACTACTCCATGCTTCACTGTGGGAACCACACATGCGGAGATCATCAGTTCACCTACTCTGCGTCTCACAAAGACACAGCAGTTTGAATCCAAAAATCTCACATTTTGGACTCGTCAGACCACAGGACAGATTTCCACCGGTCCTGATGTCCATCGCTTGTGTTTCTTGGGTTTGCAAAGGGTCGGAAACTTTCCAGTAAATTTCCGGAATTTCTCCGGCATTTTTCCATGGGAAGTTAAGCTCGAGAATTGGGGGAATTTTGCTTAAATTCATCAAAGAAAAGTTTGCTTATAACATGTGTAACCCACAAAGGTGAAACCTATAGCAGCAGTCATTGCACGGATTGAGGGAGACAATGCCATCCTGTCTGATGTTCAGACTCTGCTTGCAGATGTAAGAGAAGAAATCCGTACTGCCCTGCCCACTTCACTGTTGCTCCAAGCAGAGGAAACTGCAGTCCCTTTTGGTTAAACTATCCCCGATGCAATCGAATTGCAACCCTCTGCATGCACAGTTCACTCTTCCATCACATGTGCAGATAATTCTCAAGATCTTGCACACTAATGAGATGCTATTGAGCCCACACTACTACTGTCTGAGCCAAGGACTACTTGCATTCTGGAAAGTGTTGATTACAATACTGGGTGGGTTGAATATATTTTAAATTATGTTTTGTTAACTAGTAAATAGTAGCCTACAGCAGTGTGTTGAAATCATTTCTAACTTGTTAACAATTTCTGTTTGTTAGTTTTTGCTACCATGTGGGTTTTAGCTTGCCAACTGAGTGTTAATTCACCTGTTTCCAAACATGTTTAATTTTAAAACATGTATCTTACAAAGGAGTTGTTTAATCTAACTGCTTAACTATTTATCTGTACATGGAATTGTATTTGGGTTAGTTTTACTCGTTTTTTTCCAATCTTTACAAGAAAATGCCACAGGCAACATCTGATGTGTGGAGACATTTCACTGCAGCTAATGTAGAAGGAAAAGCTGTGTACATTTGCAAATACTGTGCCAAATCATATGTGAAGAACGCAACCAAAGATGGAGAATAATCTGGCCAAGTGCATAACGTTCCCTCAGCGCTCACAACAAGCAACCTCTGACAAAAGTCCCTCTACTTCTATTCGAGGTCAGGCACTGAAAACAATGGGTACACTCTACAAGAGAGCCAAGGAAATGGTTAGGTAAGTGAAGCATCATCAAGTTATAGCAGCAAGCTACCTCACCAAGCAGTGAGAAGAATAATAGAACCACATTGAAGCTGCCCAGCAACACCCGTTGGGGTGGTGTTGACATCATGTTTGACAGTCTCCTGGAGAGGAAGGAGTCTCTCCAAGAAATGGCCATATCACAGTCTGCCGATATGGACAGCCCCATCCAGGATCCTCCTGGATTATGTATTTTCGGAGAGAGTGGTAAGCAGCATGAAACCTAAAGCAGCAGTCATTGCACGGATTGAGGGAGACAATGCCATCCTGTCTGATGTTCAGACTCTGCTTGCAGATGTAAGAGAAGAAATCTGTACTGCCCTGCCCACTTCACTGTTGCTCCAAGCAGAGGAAACTGCAGTTTGAAATACATCAAAAAGCGTGAAGACTTCTGCCTGAAGCCCATACACGTCGCAGCGTACATGTTGAACCCCAAGTATGCTGGCAAGAGCATCCTGTCTGGTGCAGAGATCAACAAGGCCTATGGTGTCATCACTACCGTGTCTCGCCACCTTGGCCTGGATGATGGCAAGGTTCGTGGCAGTCTGGCGAAGTACACTTCCTAGCAAGGGCTTTGGGATGGAGAAGCAATATGGCAGTCGAGCCAACATATCTCATCAGCCACCTGGTGGAAGGGACTTTGTGGATCTGAGGCTCTTTCCTCTGTTGCCTCCATCATCCTCCAAATCCCACCAACATCTGCCGCCTCAGAGCGCAACTAGTCCTCGTTTAGGAACACACAGGCTGACCAATACAAGGGTTGAAACATTGGTGACCATCCAAGAAAATGTGAGGCTTTTTGAGCCTGACAAGCCATCCTCAACAAGGATGGAAAGTGACAGCGAAGATGAGGCCTCAGAGTTTGACATTGAGGAGGTCCAAAGTGAAGAGATGGAAGCCTGAGAGGAAGACAACCAAAGCTTTAGTTTCTAGACTATCATTTTACAGATGCATGTTGAACATTTTTGGGAGATGCGATGGATCATTGGGGATCATTCAATATTCCCTTTCTTTTGATGTTCAGTGAAATCATCCCATGTGAAAAGTCAACGCATTTAAAGTTCAATTCGTAACTAAATCGTTTACTTTTTCCTATTGGAAGGAGTTAATCATTTGCAATTATGTCTACTTATGATAAGGTAAAAGGTTTATGTGTCTGTCTACATATGATATGGTAAATATATCCAATGTAAAAAACATTAAATTTAAATGGTATTAATATTAATTGCCATATATTACCGTTAATTCCCACGGAAAGTTTCCACCTCTGAATATTCCCCAAAATGTGTAACCCGCGTCTCTTCTTCTTATTGGTGTCCTTTAGTAGTGGTTCCCTTGCAGCAATTCGACCATGAAGGCCTGATTCACAGTCTCCTCTGAAGTTGATTTTTTATTTTTTTATTTATTCTTTAACTAGGCAAGTCAGTTAAGAACAAATTCGTATTTACAATGACGGCCTATGATGTTGAGATGTGTGTTACTTAAATGCTTGAGTTCATTTGAGCTGCAATTTCTCAGACTGGTAACTCTTGTGACCTTATCCTCTGCAGCAGAGGTAACTCTGGGTCCTCCTTTCCTGTGGCATTCCTCATGGGAGCCAATTTCATCATAGCGCTTGATGGTTTTTACAACTGCCCTTAAAGAAACTTTCAACGTTTTTGAAATGTTCCGAATTGACTGACCTTCATGTCTGAAAGTAACGGACTACCGTTTCTCTTCGCTTATTTGAGCTGTTCTTGGCATAATATGGACTTTGCCCTATTTGTTAAAATACCATCTTTTGTATAAAACCCTTACCGTGTCAAAACACAACAACTGATCGGCTCAAACACATAAAGGAAAGCAATTCCACAAATTAACTTAACAAGGCTCACATGTTAATTGAAATGCATTCCAGATGACCACCTCATGAAGCTGGTTCAGAGAATGCCAAGAGTGTGCAAAGCTGCCATCAAGGCAAAGGGTAGCTACTTTGAAAGATATCATATATAAAATATATTTTGATTTGTTTAACACTTTCTTGGTTACTTCACTCCATGTGTTATTTATGTAGAAAACAGTAAAAATAAAGAAAAACCTTTGAATGAGCAGTTGTTTCCAAAAGCTCTACTAAAATAATTGACTAGTCGACTAATTGGGATTAGCCCTAGTGTGAAGTATAGTATTCTACAGAATTCTATAGCAATTACTGTAGTATTTTTCATGTGGGCATTGACTCTTTATTGCAGTCAATTCATGGTAATTGACTACATAACACAGGCAAGCAATACAATAACCTCAGTGATGGACAGCCATGCAGGCATCCACCTCCCAGACAAGCTATGACAGAAAGGCATGATACACAACCCTACAACCCGTCTAGTCTAGCCACTGTGTATCCTTGACTTAACTTCAAACTACACAAGGCCAGAATGTTTCCTTAACATTTCCTGTACAACTGCCAGATCCAACCCAGTAGGGCATTTTTTCAGATGTGTAAAGAAGAAAAAAACATTCATTATCGCGTTAAGTATCATAGCAATGCCAGAATAGAGCCGAGTAGTACATTACTAGCCTGGTCCCAGATCAATGTTATGCAGCTGGCAAGACAGCACAAACAGATCTGGGACCAGGCTAGTGCATTCCCCAGAAGGCTGTGAAACAAGCAGTGGTCTGACGCTCCATAGCAGCATGCACCTCATTAGCTGATCTAATTGACTAAAAGAGGACCTTAAACCCAGCTACATGAAGGAAGAGAGGCAGGCGGTGACATCAACTCCCAAACTACCAGAAACACAGCTCCACTGCAGCCCACAGAGGAAGAAGTTGGTATGTAAAGAAGTTGTGAAAACTATTCCATTTTGGAATCTTGCTGTAGTATGGAACACAGCGCAAAATTGAGGAGGGAATTCTGGAAGTCTGAGAAGTAGTGTTTGAGCTGAGAGAAAGGATACAGAGGTAAAAAGGTTGGGTGCTTTCGATGCTGAACTTCTTTTCAGAGGTATTCACAGACGTTTTTTTGCGTGACAGTAATAGCCAGTCCTTGTCATATAATTTCCCACCGGCTCCATCTATTATGACATCCCTTTTTTGTGACTGAAAGCAAATGCACGCACACACACAACTACAATGTAGCTGATGGCTGTTGAAGGGAATAACTGGAGCCATTGTCCGGACCCACTGAGGCAGACTGAAGATGCGTGGGCAAATGCGTCAGGAACAGAGCTATTGACTGACATACAGGGGCCACACTTTTTACCTATCTCCATCTATTTGTTACCTTACCTCACCACTTTGGTTCCTCCTCTTATGGCCTGCATATCAATCATACACCCAGTGTTCATGTACGAAGCCAGGTTGATCTCGGAGAACTCCGCCTGTGAAACAAGGAGAAAAACACCACGCTGAGTTAAACACATTCACTGGGCGATAGAAGTTACAAATTACTGTAAAACACAATTTACATGTGTCTATAGGCCTGAAACATCAAAAAACAGTCCTAACTTTCAACATTAACATAAAAAGGCCTTTCTGTTAAAAAAAATACATCTTTAAACTATATGAGTAAAACATTCCACGCACACACACGTTTAGATGTGAGTGGGAAACATCAAAGTAGTTTGCAACAGATAACACCCATCACTGATAACCTATGTCGTCATGTGAGTGGTAGGCTCTACCACTTAAGCTCCAATTACCCCTTCTCTAGGAGCATGAGGGACCATAGAAATAGAGTTACTATAACGAGAAACCCCAAGTCAATGAGGTCAATGGGTGGTAATACTATTTCTCTACTATATTATGTCAGACCAGCTACATCTACTGTCTCTACTATATTATGGCAGACCATCTACTATATTATGGCAGACCAGCTACTGTCTACTATATTATGGCAGACCAGCTACATCTACTGTCTCTACTATATTATGGCAGACCATCTACTGTCTACTATATTATGGCAGACCAGCTACTGTCTACTATATTATGTCAGACCAGCTACATCTACTGTCTACTATATTATGGCAGACCAGCTAGCTATACTATTTCTCTGTAATGGGTGGGGTGGGAGAGAGCTTCGCGAGAGAGAGCGAAAGAGACGAATCAAGTTATCCAGAGTCTGTGGCCTCCCAGAGAGGGCAGGGCAGCAGAGGCCTTGTGACAGGGAGGGAAGCTTAAGCCCAGGCAGCTACTTAATGACTTGATCAAACTCCCAGGCAGAGCAGAGATCCTCTCTGGAGGGGAAGGGACACTGCAGCTTGGCCTGTCTGGAAGAGAGCTCTGGGAACAGAGGGACTAGAATGGGGCATTAGGGGCCAAGTGCCTCCATTGCGTCATGTAATTACAGGTTTGAAATAGATTTGCTCCAGAGATTTAGCTCCAATGAATCCGGTTTTAGTCTCTCACTTGCTGGCCGTGTTCTCAGGACAGCACTTTGCAAGGGGACACGTGTTAAACGCATATTGTACCCAAATGTAATAAATTCATAGTAGATTCCAAATCTACATACATCCAGTTCAGCCCAGACACAGGTCACATACATTATTAGCCATTAGTACATTTTGCTGCAGGGTGAATACTGCACAGTACATTCAGGAACATGCACAATGGATGTGGCCCTTTGGGGAAACTTGGTATTGAGACACAGCCACTTTCCCCATCCATGGTGAACCCAAGAGCATAATATCCAAACGCATGACATTCTCCATGTATGGCATGTCTGCTAAAGTCAGGGCTGATAAAATACACCTTCTTTATGATTGAGAACCACAGAGAGACTGGCCAATGAATGATGCTGTCCTAAACCAGGAATCAGGAACGAATTAAACTCTACATTTAAAAACACATTTGACATATTTTTTCAAAATAAAATAATATCCCTGCAGTTATTTCACTTTGGGATTGTTTTTGATCATATGCTGTGTTCATGTCTTTGTTCTTGGCCTTGGTGACCTTGTTTGGCTGTTGGTACCATAACAGATGGTACCAGCACCCTAGACCCACACTTTCTTACTTGGACAAAAGGAACACCTATGTGAGAATGCTATTCATTGACTACAGCACAGCGTTCAACACCATAGTGCTCCCAAAGCTTATCCTTAAGCTAAGGACTCGGACTAAACACCTCCCTCTGCAACTGGATCCTGGACTTCCTGACGAGCCGCCCCCAGGTGGTAAGAGTAGGCAACAATACATTAGCCACGCTTAGTCGCCTACTTTATTCCCTGTTCACCCACAACTGCGTGGCCAAACACGACTCAAACATCATCATTAAGTTTGCTGTCGACACAACAGTGGTAGGCCTGAACACCGACAATGATGAGATGGCCTATAGGGAGGTCAGAGAACTGGCAGTGTGGTGCCAGGACAACCTCCTCTCCTTTAATGTGAGCAAGACAAAGGAGCTGATCGTGGACTACAGGAAAAGGCAGGCCGAACAGGCCCCCATTAACATTGACGGGGCTGTAGTGGAGCGGGTCGAGAGTGTCAAGTTCCTTGGTGTCCACATCACCAACAAACTATCATGGTCCAAACATACCAAGACAGTTGTGAAGAGAGCACGACAACCCCCCCCAGGAGACTGAACAAATTTGGCATTTGTCCCCAGATCCTCAAAAGGTTTTACAGCTGCACCACGAGAGCATCCTGACCGGTTGCCTCATCGCCTGGTATGGCAACTGCTCGGCATCTGACCATAAGGCCCTAGAGGGTAGTGAAAACAGTCCATTACATCACGAGGGCCAAGCTTCCTGCCATCCAAGACATACATAATAGGCGGTGTCAGAATAAAGCCCATAAAATTGTCAGAGACCCCAGTCACCCAAGTTAAGAGCGTCTGCTAAATGACTTAAATGTAAATGTAAATGTTATACTGTTTTCCCTGCTACCGCACGGCAAGCGGTACCAGGGCACCAAGACTAGGACCAAAAAAACTTCTCAACAGCTTCTACCGCTTAGCCATTAGACTGCTGAACAATTCATAAAAATCAGCACCAGACAATTTACATTGACTGACACACACCACCCCCCCCCCCCGCCCCCCCCGCTACTCACTGTTTGTTACCTATGTATAGTCACTTCACCCCCACCTACATGTACAGATTACCTCAACTAGCCTGTTTCCCCGCACACTGACTTGGTACCGGTGCCTCGTTAGTGTTACTTTTTATTATTACATTTTAGCCTACTTGGTAAATATTTTCTTCTTGAACGGCACTGTTGGTTAAGGGCTTGTAAGTAAGCATTTCATGGTAAAGTCTACACTTGTATTCAGCGCATGTGGTAAAGCAATTTTGATTTGATTTAGCGTCACTGAGGGCCAAAAAGCAAATGAATCCTAAAGAAAAAAGACAACATTCCTGCCTTACTTTACTGTGAACATGCTTCCAACATGTTTGCGCTGTGGAGATGGAGACCAGTCACTGAGGAGGACAGTCTGCTCAGGACGGAAGGTGAGGGCTAGGGGTCAAAGGTCAAGAAGGATTGGTTTCAGTCCCTATACTGCAGTGTGGGATGTTACAGGCCAATGTTACAAAGTCATAGAGCTCGTCTTAAGCCCTCCAAGTCCTAACTAGGTGCTCCCATTAGAGAAACCAAAAGCCCCCCCGAGAGATCAGCAAGATGTTGACCTCAGACTTCTAGCGGTAACATGTGTCAGATTTAACATCACTTTTAAGTATGTAGAGTGACACTAATGCAGGAATTTTAATGGGTTCTCAATGTGTAGTCCTGCCCCTTTTCAACTATGAAAAAAAATCTCAATTTGGCAGATCTGGTTGACCCCAAAACACAACATTACAGAGAGCGTGGTGGTATCGTCATTTGTCATAAGAGGAATGTACATGGGATCGTAGTGGGCCAAATTCAATAATTCTCTATTCGTAAAGGCTATATTGTTAAACAATGAGACAGCAATCTGAATAAACTAGGTACACAAAGTGTACAAAACATTATGAACTTCCCATGATATAGACTGACCTGGTGAAAGCTATGATCCCTTATTGACGTCACTTGTTAAATCCCCTTCAATCAGTGTAGATGAAGGAAGGACTTTAAAGGAGGACGTTAAAAGCCGAGACTATAGAGACGTGGATTTTGCAAGACAAAAATATTAGTGCCTTTGGCATGGGTTATGGTAGTAGGTGCCAAGCACACCGGTTAGTATCAAGAAGTGCAACGCTGCTGGGTTTTTCCACGCTCAACAGTTTCCCTGTGAGTATCAAGAATGGTCCACCACCCCAATGACATCCAGCCAACTTGACAACTGTGGAAAGCATTGGAGTCAACCTGGGCCAGCACACCTGTGGAACGCTTTCGACACCTCGTAGAGTCCATGCCCTGACGAATTGAGTCTGTTGTGAGGGCAAAAGCGGGGGGTTTAAGTCAATATTAGTTGGGTGTTCTTAATGTTTGTATATTCAGATTGTGGTAGAGTCAAACAAGATGGGACCGACATGGTTTAGCTGCTCTAGTGTTAATACGAACTTTGTCAAAGTAAAGCCACAGAAGGTTGTTAGAACATGTGCTATGCAAATAGAAAAACAAAAGCCATCTGTGTAAGCATTGTATTTGGGCCGATGAACGTGGATGACAAAAACGCCCCAGAACATGGGTGACTTAAAGTTCCCATTCAGGCATTGCGAGTTCAGCCTCTGAAGTATGAGAGAAACATGAGCTTGTCCTCAAACCTGAAAAGCATTTTGAAACCTCACGGATATGTGGCAATCTTGAAAAAGGCCACAACCTGAAGAGACAATAACTTTCCTTAACTTCTAGTGTTTGTTGTTTGTGCACCAGCATTGCCAGCAAAAGCCCTTCAGCTATATGGGTCTCTGCAGAGTGGATACTTAGTAGGAAAGGATGCAGGCTAAGGCCTGCATTTATTTGAATAAAAAACAGTGTCTTCTGTACAGTTTGTTGTAACCAATATACTCCAGAATCCTAATCAAAATGCTAAATTTAAAAATACAAAATAATATGCCTTCCTTTCAACTATGTGGCCAGTACAAACAAAAAGTATGGGAGTGCATGTCTTCCAGAACAATGTGCCAACTTAAGAAAACAGTATTTGTTTTTCTGTGAACCCACCCTCTTTTTATTATTGTGTTGCGCTCACAGAGGAGAAGAGAGCAGGGGGCGAGTAAATGCCCTAATCTTATTTACAGGACAGCAAGGCGCCACTCCCAATGTGCCTCAAAGACACAACACACTGGAACTTGGCTCCCTTCCTCTCCTTAGCTCCTCTCCACTGATACCCGCCTCAACGAAACATCTGTGTGCTCGGCACAATGCTTTGCCATCACCAAGAAAGACTCTTAAAAGACATGACACACACACACACACACACACACACAAATGCACAGAGAAACACACAAACATGCCACACATTCCAGTACACAGATCTGCAATCTGGCAAATTGCAATCCCTCAAGAGGGGCAGACGTTGACATTTGCTGTGACCAGATAAAACCAGAAGAGTGGGTTTCTGGCAACAACCAAAAACGCTCCACAACTCCTGCTATTGGCTGGCTGGGTGAGGCCCTATGTCATGAGACAGTTATGGATGAGCCATTTGTGTGAGTGGGGCGAGTGCCCGGGACACGGGGCCGTTTGACAGTGCCATGGTTACCATCAGGGTAATAGATTCAGTTGTGTGTTAGAGCAGCTCTCACCCTGGGAAAGGAAAACAGGACAGGATACATGGCAACTGCCTTCTCTCCCCTTTAACTGCCCCCAGTGCACAAATCTGCCTTCCTCTAACCGCCACTGCTATCGTCATTGATGTCATTTAAAAGGTGGATCTCTGTGTTGGCAGAACAATTGCTGTATTTCTAAAAATGTGCCAGGAGGCTGTAGTACAGTCGGATGCTGGTACCCAACATACCAAGCACTCCGGCCAGAAAGCCATCTTTCTAGGACTCTTCTCAGAGTGCCTAAATGTGACTCACACCAAATAATGGCAACAGTTGTCTACCACAACCTTTTAATAGTCGAGGAACAGGATCTGAAGTACTCCTGTCCTAAATGTTTTGTTGTTAAAACTCTACCCTGGCCTCAAGAAGAGTGTTCCATGATTTAACTGATTAAAGTCTCTCGGGGCTCTGTAGTGTTCCATCCTTGTAGCGGTCTCGGGCAAATCTTCACTTGAGATGGAGTTATGCATGTGCACTCTAACTTGTGCACAAATTCCTCGACTAACTGGTGCCCCCGCACATTGACTCTGTACCAGTACCCCCTGATTATATAGCCTCGCTATTGTTATTTTACTGCTGCTCTTTATTTGTGACTTATTTTTTAGGTATTTTTTCCATTGTTGGTTAAGGCTTGTAAGTAAGCATTTTACTGTAAGGTCTACACCTGTTGTATTTGGGGCATGTGACAAATACAATTTTATTTGAATTAATGTATGAGAGTGTTTGTGTACTTTAAAGTCTATTAGGCCCTCTGAACAGCTGGCGGAGGGTATAAATCAGAATGCTGAGAGCACTCTGCCCAACTGTACCACACACAGGGCCCCAGGACAAGTGGACAGCACATAACACACAGCAAGACTCCAAATATGCCCCCCTCATCTCCCTCTCCCCTCCCAGCCCTCACTAACATCACACAACGCTAATCTGAAATCTTTGGGAGTATTTTTAGAATTCTGCTAATGGGTGTCATTGAGGTTCAGGTGCACAAGATGCCTTTCACTATGGTCAGGTGACAAACGTGTAAACGAGAACTTTGGTGGTCTGGAGTAAAACCACATGCAAATCTAAAGCATTATCCCAACATTCATAGCGTGGTAAGTGATTTTACTCGAACTCCGCCAGCTTCTGCTGGCAAGAAGCCTGTGATTGATATTGACATCTGCAACAGTTCTAGAACAATTCAGTTCTGTATGAGGTGTCATGCTCTTAGTACACAGGGTACTGATAAACAAACTCCTAGAACTGTGGCAAACCCTCTTTCACAGAAAGGATTCTCTGCTGACCCCTTCATGTCTGACCTGCATTTAGCCTTAACCGCCTGCTCCTCCCCCCTACCATCCAATCATTAAAGAGCCCATTATATCTCCTGTAAAATAAACAGCCTGACCAGATCCCTCTCAATATATACACACACACACAAGCAACAGTCGGAGTGGGAAACCTAAAATAGCTCCTGGTGATAAAAATAGATGTGGGGTAGGCAAAGGAAGGCACCCATCTTGTGGTTTCTTTTGGGTCCAAACACAGCCGTTTTTTCTACAGCAGAAATGACTTGTTTACTTGGACTAGGTACACTTCACCTCATTTATCTGAACAAACGTGTGCAGCATAGTAAGGCAGGAGTCTGAGGAGAGCAACAACCTTTCCATAATAGCGACCTTCGTATAGCCTATATAGGGCAGAGCTGCACTTGCTCAAGTTGGTCAAGAAAGGGCAGCAGGAGTCTTTGTACAGTTTGCCAGTGCTGAACATCAATCTTGTAACAACATCAACACAGATGCCCTGAACCTCTTGGGGGGGAGGGAGGGGACGTGAGACGATTACTAAGGGTAAGGAAAAACAAGGTGGAGGGGAGCAGAGCAGGAATTCTGTCCTCACTGAGGTCATAGGCCTGGTGAGCAGATGTTTTCCCTTCTGACCCGTCTAGAACTCGTTGGACGGGAACCCAGAGAAACAGGCTTTTATACAGTCGCAGTCGAACCTCCCGGACGTTCTAATCACGTAACTTGCCCAATTACGTAAAATGTAAAACTCCCCTCATCTACTCATGAACAGGGGTTGTCGGGTACCAACATGCACCCAGTAGACGGCTATTATTCCGTTTGGAATCATGTCTGACGTTAGCGCCGCATTGAAGCAGATGAAGCAAGCAAGCAGCCTTGGGAAAAAACATCACTCACAGGGGAAAGAAACTGAAAGTCATGATCGAGATCCTCAGCTTGGCACTGCTTAGCCCCCAAGTAGAGAAAAGCAGCACACATCCAATAGACTTCAAAAAAGAGACAAACGGGCACTGTGGGAGATCGGGGAAAAAAACATAAGCCCTGTGTATGCCCCTTTAGAGCACATCAGCAAACTGAACACACACACTATCTCCGAGCACAAGTGTGTAGAGGATAAGAGCGGGCACAGTCAAAAGGTGCTGGGTATCTTGGAGCACTTATTGAGAGATTGATAAGACTCCTAGAGGGTAAGTCAATGACGATCTGGGCAGCAGCTCAAGGCAGATCTGTGCCAAATGAAAATCCTGGGAACGAGTTCAGTTGGATTTTCAGACATGGATGAAGCTAGCTTCACGCTAGATGATAACGCTCATTCTTATGGAACTCGTGAAATTTAGGGAGCACAATGATGCATTTGATTAATGTTAGGTGGGACCAAACTTTCAATTGATGCACTGCTCGGTTCTATTCATGCAACCCAGTGAAACATGAGCGTGAAGAGTATATGCAAGGACTATTCAGGCACAAGGTGACACCGATATAGAGCTTATAGCTATAAGCTGAATATAAAAAAAAGCCCAGAGCTCTGTTTGTAATCTGCATAGTGCAATGTTGAAGACATTTTGTAATCTGTGTTTATGTGTTTAGGGTGTTATACATGTCAAGGCGTCAAGAAAGTAAACCTTCAAAGCAGGGCCTCGGCCATGTGGAGGAGTGATTTATGACAACATGCTCACAACTTAAATATTTTAATGGCGTTGGGGAAAGGGACATATCAAGAAATGCACTAATTTGTGTGTGTATATATAGTGTACACCCCGTCAAATGAGTGGATTCTGCTATTTCCGCCACACCCGTTGCTGACAAGTATTAAATCGAGCACACAGCCATGTCATCTCCATAAACAAACATAGGCAGTAGAATGGCCTTCCTGACGAGCTCAGTGACTTTCAACGTGGCACCGTCATAGGATGCAACCTTTTCAACAAATTAGTTTGTCAAATTTCTGCCCTGCTAGAGATGCCCCGGTCAACTGTAAGTGCTGTTATTGTGAAGTGGAAACATGTAGGAGGAACAACGGCTCAGCTGCGAAGTGGTAGGCCACACAAGCTCACAGAATGGGACCACAGAGTGCTGAAGCGTGTAAAAATGGTGTCTGTCCTCAGTTGCAACAGTCACTATGGATTTCCAAACTGCCTCTGGAAGCAAGGTCAGCACAATAACTGTTCGCGGGAGCTTCGTGAAATGGGTTTCCATGGCCGAGCAGCCGCACACAAGACTAAAATCACCATGCGCAATACCAAGGGTCAGCTGGATTGGTGTAAAGCTCGCCACAAATGGACTCTGGAGTAGTGGAAACGCGTTGTCTGGAGTATGAATCACACTTCATCTGGCAGTCCGACGGATGAATCTGGGTTTTGGGGATGCCAAAATAACACTACCTGCCCCAATGCATAGTGCCAACGGTAAAGTTTGGTGGATGAGGAATAATGGTCTGGGGCAGTTAAGGTTTGGGTTGGCCCCTTAGTTCCAGTAAAGGGAAATATTAAAGCTACAGAATACAATGCCATTCTAGACGATTCTGTGCTTCCAACTTTGCGGCAACAGTTCAGGGAAGGCACTTTCCTGTTTCAGCATGACAATGCCCCAGTGCACAAAGAGAGGTCCATACAGAAATGGTTTGTCGAGATCGGTGTGGAAGAACCCTGACCTCAACTCCATCAAACACCTGCGGGATCAATTGGAACGCCGACTGCAAGTCAGGCCTAATCTCCCAATATCAGTGCCCGACCTCACTAATGCTCGTGGCTGAACGGAAGCAAGTCCCCGCAGCAATGTTCCAACAACTAGTGGAAAGCCTTCCCAGAAGAGTGGAGGCTGTTATAGCAAAGGGTGGACAAACTCCATATTAATGCCCATGAGTTTGAAATGAGATGTTCAACGAGCAGGTGTTCACATACTTTTGTTCATGTAGTGTACCAGACCTCAATAGGCCTCTCCCTCTTTCTCTCCCTCAGCTATCAGACGCTGCTATGGGTAGCCTGTACACTGCCTGTGCCTCAGACTGGCACCTTATATGGCAGCAGCTGGGTGAAGAGCAGGAGAGAGCTAGCTAGGTTGACGTTGGGCACAAGTTGAGTTCAGAGCAGAGTGAGAGACGACAGCACTGCAGAGCTAAGCTAAGGATGTAGGAAAGGGAGGAAAAGAGCGAGAGAGCAAGGTGGCTCTGTTTTTAACTGGAGTTTAAAAAATACATTAAAATTAAAAAAAGGCTCATCATCCCATCACATTGATCCAACTTTTTTTGGGGGGGGTTTCCTTCATCCTTGAGCTTTCTGTTAGATGTACTAACAACCGGCGAGGGGTCCGGCTGGGCTGTGTAGGGTGGGAAGGTTGGAGGCGGTGGGCAAATAACATCTGACTTGTTACCCTGCGAGGAGGACTGGCAAAAAGAACAAGGCTTGAGGGTGCGCCCCCCCATAGCGGTCCAGTCACTCTTGATTTAAGGGTCCTAATTAAGAGCCGCCACATGTTTTTATTTGGGTTTGCTCTCAGCAACGCCACAAACTGCTACAAAAAAGCAGAGCCCCCATATTTCACATCTCTTTTTTTTTTCTTTTTTTTTTAAACATGTTTTTAACTCAGAACTCCAAGCCCCACTAGTCCGGCTACGGTCTCAATATTACTGAGAATGAGATGTGAAAACAACAGAGTGTTGAGCAAACAGACAGCCTATAAAGTCCCTGGTCTGGTCTTTTGTAGTTCGCTTTTTCCTTCTCCAAATAAATCCCACCACTTAATTTCAAAGACAACGACTCCGGTCTGCCCAATCGCTTGCGGATGTATGGCCAAAATTTTAGGATGGAAATTAGATGTTATCTACCCACTGAAAATACTATGTCTAGACAGTTGCGTATTTTTGCATATACATTGGAACTGAAGGCATCTTTTCATATATATATATTTTTTATATAAATGCCATTAAACTGCAGTATTTGTGCTACAGGGTTATCAACTGGTTACTTCAGGGGTAGTTGGTCTGACAAAACATTTGTAAAAGAGCTACCTGATGGGAGAATCAGAGAAACCATTAGGATGTGTTAACACAGTGCAGAATGAAAATCAAACTACGGTCATTGCTAGCTTCTGATTAAAATAAAAAGCGTCGACTCAGAACTGTAAGGGACTGCTTCTGACACGAGTCCAATAAATATTTAAATCCTCCCTGCATGTAATCCAATGCTGAGAAGACGAGTACATAAAAATAAGTACATTCCATCAGGCAGCCAAGCACATACTGTACACACACACACAGAGCATGCCAACATGATAACAGGCTAACTGGGGCATGGGAGTAAAAAGGCCTTGTACTTAGTGTCTAATAAGTATGTAATACCTGCTGCTACCCAGCTGTTAAAGACCTCACATGCTATCCTAATGGTTCTTGAATAAACAGCTTGGATTCCTAATGGATGATGGGGTGAAAAAAAAAAAAGAATTGTGAAAGATGTGGGTCAAGTCAGTCAACCAGGAGGGGCATCAGCTGAGCTAACATAACCCAATCCCTCTGAGCCATCTCCAGCCACATGGAGAAGTCATCAGTCCCTTCAGCTCTAACGCCACCAACCTGCTCCACCCGGATGTCGTACTCCCCGTTCAACTTCTTCCCTCGGAAATACTTGGCCCTGTGAGGAAAGAAATGGGAAAGAGACTAATGAGACAAGATCACAACTTTCAGAGCTTATAACCTTTCACCACACAGTAGCCTACAGGCTTGATATTACCCGTGTAGAGACGACTAGAAAAATAGCTTCTCCAGTATCACCTAAATTCTGTATAATTAGAAAAAGGTATCCGTTGTAGTGGCAACCTGTGTATACCATTACTTTTTTTTCACCAACAGAGAAAAATATGTAGTCACAACAGTATGCAGTCAAAACAACCTCAGAATAATCTGTTCATTTGAAGGTGAACGGAAAGGCTCTGGAGCAACGAACCGCCCTGCTGTCTCTGCCTGGCCGGTTCCCCTCTTTCCACTGGGATTCTCTGCCTCTAACCCTATTACAGGAGCTGAGTCACTGGCGCTCTTTCATGCCGTCCCTAGGATGGGTGCGTCACTTGAGTGGGTTGAGTCACTGATGTGATCTTCCTGTCTGGGTTGGCGCCCCCCCCTTGGGTTGTGCCGGAGATCTTTGTGGGCTATAACCAGCCTCGTCTCAGGATGGTAAGTTGGTGGTTGAAGGTATCCCTCTAGTGGTGTCGACCGATTATGATTTTTCGACGCCGATACCGATTTTTGGAGGACCAAAAAAGCCGATACTGATTTTTTTTTTATTAAACATTTAAAAAAAATTAAAAAATCTGCCAATTTGTTTATTTGTATTTAATTGTAATGACAATTACAACAAAATAAGTGTTAATTCAGTATTAACTTAATATAAAACATCAATAAAATAAATTTTGCCTCAATTAAACGTTCAATTTGGCTTAAATAATGCAAAAACAAAGTGTTGGAGAAGAAAGTAATATGTGCCATGTAAAAAAGATAACGTTTAAGTTCCTTGATCAGAACATATGAACATTCCTTTTAACATGAGACTTCAATATTCCAAGGTAAGAAGTTTTAGGTTGTTAATATAGTATTTATAGGACTATTTCTCTACACAATTTGTGTGTGTGTGTGTGTGTGTGTGTGTATATATTTATATATACCCTCGACAACTACTGTGATTATTATTATTTGACCATGCTGGTCATTTATGAACATTTGAACATCTTGGCCATGTTCTGTTATAATCTCCACCCGGCACAGCAAGAAGCCTGGTTCCTCTCTAGGTTTCTTCCTAGGTTTTGGCCTTTCTAGGAAGTTTTTCCTAGCTACCATGCTTCTACACCTGCATTGCTTGCTGTTTGGGGTTTTAGGCTGGGTTTCTGTACAGCACTTTGAGATATCAGCTGATGTACAAAGGGCTATATAAATAAATGTGATTTGATTGAGGAAGGCTGAAACGTCAAGTTTTCCAAAATAGCTCGAAACCATTGACCCAAGAACATATTTGTTTCCATGATTACAGCACTGTGGTCCTTGTATAGTACCATACAAGCAAACTTTCACATAATAAAAACCAGCTGAGCATCATAATCAGTCAGAACATCATATTGGCCACCTATTAGGCACCTCATCAAGAAACTCAATGTCCCTGAACAGGACTCAATGTCCCTGGGAAAAACAGGACTCAATGTCCCTGGATCTCAAATTACATACCATACCATACATACATACATACCAATGTCCCTGAACAGGACTCAATGTCCCTGAACAGGACTCAATGTCCCTGAACAGGACTCAATGTCCCTGAACAGGACTCAATGTCCCTGAACAGGACTCAATGTCCCTGAACACAAACAGTAACAGTGGTGCCCTTTTTCTGTCCGACAACATAATTTCCTGTTCCTAACCGTGACATCCTTACAGGTCAGGCATCAGGCTTCACTGGCATCATCAAACACCATAGGCAGGAAACCTGATGACACTTTTAGACAGCCTTGAAACAAACACACACCCACAAGGAACAAACGAGGCAGAAACCGACGGGGATGGTGTCACTTTAAAAAGCGAAGGGGGGTGGACATTCACATAAATCTGGACATTTCAGATATACTACCTCTCGTGCACGCTTTCGGGTGTTAAGAGCTTTATGTTTATAGCTTGTGTCTTTGCCAACACTCTGTGGGTCCAGCCGGTGAACTCTCAACCCTAGCAGGCCTGGGCCGGTTATCAATCTGTCAAGGGCTACATGCTAGCTGTTGGTGTGTGTGTGTGTGTGTGTGTGTGTGTGTGTGTGTGTGTGTGTGTGTGTGTGTGTGTGTGTGCACGCGCGCGCGCTCAGGCTGTTAAGGATTTAGAGTAACTGCCTCTAAACCTCTTTGGGATTGCACATTTTCTGTTCTCACACATTTTTTGTCTTAGTGTCTTTTCAGTGACAGAAAAAAAAAAGTCATCAAAGCTTCTCGCATTCGTTCCGGGCTCTTCTTGCAACATTCTACTAATCACTCCTTGCATGGCTGGCCCAAGAACAAATTACTTGGAAGGACATTTAATTTCCATAGTGGGGTTAAAAAATATATATATATTTTTTTAAAGGACCACCGTTGTGTGCGCACGTTGCACAATTTTATTTTAAATAACATTTTAAAAAAACCTCTGGGCCTCAATAGACCCGCTTCAAGCTAATGAGCAGTCATTATGGCTGCAACATTTTAACAGTGTAATTAATACATTTTCTATATGGAAAAATCACTTCTTGGGTAACAGAATACTATTTTTTTTTATGAGTTTGTTATTGTTGGACAGGTCTCAAACCTTTTCTAGCACGAGAGCTACTTTTATAATTATGAAACATGTTCAGAGTAACTCAGAATATATATATTTTTTGTAGCTTTCATAATCACTTTGTATTTACCTGAATTCCATTTCCCTTGGTTTGGGATTTTTATTCACTCTAATAATAACAATTATTTCTTAGACAAGCAATGAAATTAGAGGTTCTGAGTCCATTTCCATGCTTAAATTACAGAAGAAAAAATGTTAGGGCAGGGAAAAAACAGATTTTTTTGTGTAACACCCCTTTGATTGTGCATTTTGTGAGATGTTTGTGTTGCTGCATATGTCATGACAGAGCTTGCAAAACAAACACCCATCCGATTGATACAAATAATCGTTATATAATTCTGCGGCATCATTACCGCTAACTGGCTAATTGACTGAGACAAACACAAACACACACACAGGGGCAACATTGCTGGAAATTAATTGTTACGTTTAGTTCAAATTGCCTTAAACTAACTAGGGATAATGTCAAAATTGATTAAATTGGATAGTAGCCAGGAGCTTAAGGTGTCTGACACTCAGTTTGCGGTTGAGTTCTCATTCCCAGCCAAATCAGACGGGGCCTGACCCCCGGCCTTATACATAATAATAATAATAAAAACGCTTGATTGTATTTAAAAAAAAAGGCATGTATGACTTGACTCCTATGCTGTGTAAAGGTATGATATGAATGATTGTTGCAAATCAGCACGATGGCGCTGCTTTTTTCAGAAATATTTGGTGAGCTACTTATAGCTGGGCTAATAGCTATTGGGTTCTTGCGATGAACCCATTGGAGACCACTGCTATTTAAAAAAAAAAAAACATTCAAGTATAAAATGTGTTGAACACTTGGACTGCATTTGTTACAACTAGGAAACAGAAAGCATGTGTTGAAACGTGGTAACAGCTTCTTTCTATAACGAAATACCCCAACCACCAAGACGCTCAGTCAAATAATGAAAACATCAGTAGCCTAAACATGCGCCATGTGTGCTTGATAACTACTGAAAATCAGCACAAAAGCAATTAATGGCATCATAATTAATATAAGGCTCGATATGACAGCAGTCAAAAACAGTAAATTGTCAGCTCATGAGAGCATGTCCATGTCAAACAAGGAAAGCTGGCGAATGCGTTGCGAATGTTTTTTACTTGAGATGTAAGAGCCTGGTCTCTCAATGATGACATTTTGAGCTGATAAGTCGGCCAGTAGCATTGTCGTCTGCTTGTTCAAGCCAAAACGAGGCCGTCCCTCCGCTCTCCTGTTTCACTTGGTGGTGGCGCAGGCATCTGCTCAGTGTGCACCGTTCTGATTTTGAGCCTCCTCCTGAACCTGCACCTCTGAGGTCTAAGCGCAAAAAAAGCCAGAAGAATAAATCAGAGATGCTGTGATTAATTTCTTCCCCACCATCGGAGTCAGATTTTGTAGCAATGCTAATGCAGCATGTGCATCCATTCATCTTAGTCTTCTTGCCATTTGAAAATGACGCACGCTCTCACTGTGTACTCCAAGTAGGCCAGAGTAGACAGCTTGGATTCGGTGTACTGATATAGCGCACATACCATTTTGAGATTAGAATAGATCAAAACAATATAAATGCCCGTCCTGTTCCTCATTTATAAATTGGTGATTACATAATTATCTTTCGCTTCCCCTCACGCATCAACTCACCCATTCTCTGCCTTTCTCCCCCATGATACTTTACTTCATTTATTTCATGTTGTTATATCGGTTCAATTGGTTGTTTCGGTATAGTTTAGGTTCAGTTGAGGCAATTATCGGGGTGATTATCAACTGGGCATGGCCCCTTCAACTATCAGGAGAAGTAACTCACCGGAGAAAGCATCCGAATGAGCTTAACAGCACCCCTCTGTCTTACTATATATAGCCCAAGTATCTGATGCTGTCTGGATAAAAAGAGGACATGCCATACTATTTTGTTTGTCTAGACAGCATCAGATACACATAACAAGACAGAGGAGCTGTTGCTTCGCTCGCTCCACTTATTTATAAATCGGAGATTGATGAGTCTTTTGGTTAAGAAAAATACCTACAAAAATAAGAAATAAAAGTAACAAATAATTAAAGAGCAGCTTTAAAATAAAGATAGCGAGGCTATATACAGGGGGTACCGGTTAGAATTCCCCATATCCCTGCTTTCCATATGCTGCTTTACAGTAACAGACGCAAATGGGGTTAATCTCATCACCGATCTTCTTAAGGTTTTCCAGCTGTTGACTATAAGATCCATGGTTATACTTCCTTGTCATTTAGTTAGCGGTGAACCTTTGAAAAAGTCTGACTTGGATACAGTAAAGACCAATGCTCTGTCACCCAGGGCCACACTTACCTTCACCATGACAGTAGTAGAGCATGAGCAATTAAGCAAGACCAGGAGGCTTGCGTATGTACTAAAAATGACATGTTTTCAAGCCAAGGAATTCATTGCGCAACTTGTCATCACTTCAAATGATCAATTAAATGTACAGTCAGTTGGACTTTAAAAAGTTGTGAGGTGAGCAGCCCGTCGCATGGTTCCAAGAGTAGACACCCAGACAGGATTTGGCCCATGTTCTCCCCAAACACTCACTCTTACAGTCACACACCCATTGTAAAAACATCATGTAGAGGAATCCAGAATCTTTACCATGACACTTTTCCCCTCATTGCATTAGTCTCACATAAAGCCAAAGTGAGTAATGTACACTGCTCAAAAAAAATAAAGGGAACACTTAAACAACACAATGTAACTCCAAGTCAATACCACTTCTGTGAAATCAAACTGTCCACTTAGGAAACACTGATTGGCAATAAATGTCACATGCTGTTGGGCAAATGGAATAGAAAACAGGTGGAAATTATAGGCGATTAGCAAGACACCCCCAATAAAGGAGTGGTTCTGCAGGTGGTGACCACAGACCACTTCTCAGTTCCTATGCTTCCTGGCTGATGTTTGTCACTTTTGAATGTTGGCGGTGCTTTCACTCTAGTGGTAGCATGAGACGGAGTCTACAACCCACACAAGTGGCTCAGGTAGTGCAGCTCATCCAGGATGGCACATCAATGCGAGCTGTGGCATGAAGGTTTGCTGTGTCTGTCAGCGTAGTGTCCAGAGCATGGAGGCGCTACCAGGAGACAGGACAGTACATCAGGAGACGTGGAGGAGGCCGTAGGAGGGCAACAACCCAGCAGCAGGACCGCTACCTCCCCCTTTGTGCAAGGAGGAGCAGGAGGAGCACTGCCAGAGCCCTGCAAAATGACCTCCAGCAGGCCACAAATGTGCATGTGTCTGCTCAAACGGTCAGGAACAGACTCCATGAGGGTGGTATGAGGGCCCGACGTCCACAGGTGGGGGTTGTGCTTACAGCCCAACACCGTGCAGGACGTTTGGCATTTGCCAGAGAACACCAAGACTGGCAAATTCGCCACAGGCGCCTTGTGCTCTTCACAGATGGTTGGCCCTGGGTTCCTCCTAATGCAAGACAATGCTAGACCTCATGTGGCTGGAGTGTCAGCAGTTCCTGGCAAGAGGAAGGCATTGATGCTATGGACTGGCCCGCCCGTTCCCCAGACCTGAATCCAATTGAGCACATCTGGGACATCATGTCTCGCTCCATCCACCAACGCCACGTTGCACCACAGACTGTCCAGGATTTGGCGGATGCTTTAGTCCAGGTCTGGGAGGAGATCCCTCAGGAGACCATCCGCCACCTCACCAGGAGCATGCCCAAGCATTGTAGGGAGGTCATACAGGCACGTGGAGGCCACACACACTACTTAGCCTCATTTTGACTTGTTTTAAGGACATTGCCTCAAAGTTGGATCAGCCTGTAGTGTGGTTTTCCACTTTAATTTTGTGTGATTCCAAATCCAGACCTCCATGGGTTGATACATTTGATTTCCATTGATAGTTTGAGAGAGATTTTGTTGTCAGCACATTCAACTATGTAAATAAAAAAAGTATTTAATAAGAATATTTCATTCATTCAGATCTATGATGTGTTATTTTAGTGTTCCCTTTATTTTTTGGAGCAGTGTATTTTGACAGACGAAATCTGAAATTTGTCCTTCATTCTTACAAGTCAACATGGGTTACGCTATATGACAATAAGAACTCAGAGCCAGATTTTTCCCACAGCCATCACAATTACCCTCACTTTGACAGCAGATATGACAATGACATCAGTGATTGTACTGCATTTACCAAAGAGTGGTTGGATAGAGTAATCTAATATAGGATCATTCAAGAGCCGGTACATTGTTCAGATTCAAACAACAAACTGACAGTTTCTTGGCTTGCAGAATGTAATGTGGCATGGCATTCTTAGGAGGGTGTGGCATGACAGGGAGCCAATGGCAAGTCCGATGAGGGCAATATGGTGAGAGAGGGGGACGAGGCGGTAAGCAAGAGAAAGGAGAGAGGGAATCCTGGGAATGAGAGATTCTGAAAGACTGAGAGAAAAACAGGTGAAACAGGAGAGAAAAACAGGTGAAACAGGAGTGAGAGATCAAGAGCTTGCAAAAGATAGAATGAGAAGTGGAGAGGGAGAAAGAGGGAAAGGAAAGAGATGAGTGAGAAACAGAGAAAGTGATGAGGATGGTGATGTTGTGGGTGGTGAAAGCTGCTGTGTGTGTGTGCACCACCATTGTGCCCCAGTCAGAGTTGGAGGCCAGGCCTGTCAGGGGAGCCCAGCGTTTCCCCGGAGACCAGCAGCCTCTCCTCTGGTATGCTCTGGAGGAAATGTGGCCCCGAGGCAGAGGGCAATGATGGATGGACATGGGACACCCTCACCAACACTAACCCTCACCCACAACTAAAGACACTAATAACTTGTAGCTCAGTGCTGTATATCCTAGTTCTCCAGTTGAGCTACTAGTAATCCAGCTGTCTGTGCAAACACCTCCCAAGAGGAGACAAATATTACAGTCATGTTCTGTCAGCTATGAGATTCTATTAAATATGATAAAATGTCAATTCAGGGCACATAAATAAAGACTGTGGCAAAGCTACCACACATGTTGTAACACTGATTGGTATTTAGTGTAAATCAAACCCATTTCAGATAAGAGATCCTATCAGCCATCAATAAGCCATCCATCAGTGCATCATAAAATATAAATGTAATTCTCATACTTGGCTAAGATATTTGGGTAATCATGAATCACTAAAGCTTTGAAAAGTTCATTGTCTGCATTACACCACATGATCCCAA
This sequence comes from Oncorhynchus masou masou, assembly GCF_036934945.1. Taxonomy (NCBI): domain Eukaryota; kingdom Metazoa; phylum Chordata; class Actinopteri; order Salmoniformes; family Salmonidae; genus Oncorhynchus; species Oncorhynchus masou. The sequence goes on from NC_088238.1 coordinate 32,653,472, forward strand.
GGCTTGGATGTTGGTCAAATGGTGTTACAATAACTCACCTTAATACGGAATTAACCTGGTATTAAAGCACATCAAAACCAGATTAATGCACTTAAGTACCGACAGAGAAAAAGTGAGAAAACTGACCAATTTCACTAGTCCCATTTAGTCTACAAATGAAACCTGGGAGTTTGAAACCAAACAGAGCAACAGTTTGTTGCCTCCCATCAGAAAAACATTGATCCTGAATTACAAAATCTTTTTTTGGTTGCCTGGTGGGAATGGACGCCTGTAATCATAAGGTTTTATTGTGGTTATTTATCTCATAGCCGTTCGCCTGCGGTCCGGGGCAACCTTCTCCAAGCTATCAGTTTGTATTAAAGGTTTTTGCTCCAGATAAAATACTTGTGTTGGCAACCGTAGCAACAATAAAAGTGCCGGGAGATAGGATCAATGTTGATTTATGGAGATGCAGTAAAAACACAAAGGCATCTGAGGACTATTGGAGAGCTTAGGCAGCCACAAAGTGAACTTTTCATGAACTACTGTACCTTTCAAATGGGAATCAGATTTAAAGCCCTAGATTTCACCTAAAACCATGATCTATTACCATACCTTAAGGGTTTTATAAAGCTTTCCATAGCATCCCTAGCACGTGTGCTACACTAAAATAGAGAGAAGTCAAATTTCTCATGTTGAATAAGACATCCATTTCATTTCAACCCTGTTTACCATCTGCACACCTACTGCTGCATATATTGTGGTAGTTGACAGAATGGTGTTGACACAATTCTACCAGACACTTTTAAATTTAGTGTCTGCAAAATGACTAAATCAGAAGTGGAAAAGGAGGCCCATTTAAACACTTCTGGAGCTTTAAGTTTCCCCTACAACGCCAGCCAAGTACATGGAATAGAATGGAGACAGACGGTAGCAGGAGGGTTCACAGAGAACTGACATCTGTAGTAGCACTACACTGCCATCAATTCATCCGCACGTTAAACTGAAGAGAGAAAACTAGCATGCCTAAATGTACGTTTGTTTCACATCGTCTTAAACAAATAGTGAGGAGGGGGAAGAAGAGGCACCATGATCCATACACGTTGCCAAAGCAGCAGCCAAATATGTAGCATTTAAAGGCTCTTACTAGTTGTACTTCTCTCTCAGGGGTATTACTCAATGGTTAACTGTTGAGCTGCTGCTATTCTCCACTCCAACGCCACCTAGATATGATAGCCTGGTCCCAAATGTGTTTGCGCTGTCTTGCCAACTCAACCACATCTGGGACCAGGCTATTGAAGTAGGTTTAGATTCAATATGGCAAGGCAAGTCTATTGTACTGAATTAGTGATTTAAAGAGATGATAAAAAGAGAAGAACCTCAAGGAACAAATTACACCAAGTGTGTAGGTCTACATGAAAATGGGCCACGTTGCTACTACAAAGCTCAATCTTTGATGGTACACCGCTAACTCCATTCTGAGTAAACAAGTTCATCCCCATGTGTTCGAAATGGAACGATTACAAAAGAATAAGACCATGTACCACTTCAACAGATCTGTATTGTGGTGGCAGATCACGCGTGTTCACAGGTAGTATTGAATGGTTAGAGGTAACACAGGGAGCAATGCTCAGCACAGGTACATATTCTCTTGAGTTCTCCAATAGGTTATCAGCTAGCGCCACCTGCTGTTCATAACTCAGTGTTACTCCACACAGGGATGCAGGGAATGTGGAGAAACACACCAGCGCTCATGTAGGTTGTGATATTGTGATATCTGCTATACTGTGTATAATAAGGTCAAGGCCAAGTTCAATTCTTTTGATATTGTATCCAGTATGTTTGTATTTAATGTTTGGCCCATGTCTGCACAGAGGACCTATGAAACATTCATACTATTATACGATTAACAAATGCATTTTTTTTTTTTTTCATCCTAACATGTGTCAGTCATCTCATACAAATAATTATACTGTGGACAAAATAAAATAAAAATTAAACACTGCAGAGGTGTCATAGGCAGAGTGTACTGTATAAAGCTGCAGTGAGCTCCTTAGAGAACAGAGTGATTGACTCAGCCTAGAGAATCTACAGTAGATAATGAAGGGCTTCTTCTGCACGGCTTAATTACAGCGTCCGCGATAAGATGAAAGGGAATGAGACATTTTGGGATCCCAGATGGGCTTTAAAAAGGAGTAGATTTAAGAAGGAGAAGATTTAAGTCCTGCACACGGACAGCATAGTCTGCTGGGACATAACTTAGTAATAATTCCAAGACCAGTCAGGCCTCCCCGTAGTGTAGAACCTTAATGGAGAGCAGAGGGCAGCGGCCAAGTCCAGAGGGAGAGATATTCTAGTCAGAATTAACCCATAAGAGTCTAAGCCCGCGGAGGATGGTTCTACTAACCTATATGGAATTGTTTTAAGAAGGTCATAACAAGGATAATTTTTCTATTTCATTTGGAATTTTAAGATCCCTTGAAGTATCCCCCCAAAAATATTTTGGGGCCTTACTGCTATTAGCCAATACAAACGCATTAAACAACAGATTCACTACATGGAACAGATGTCGCCCCCCCCCCAAATATCTGCGAGATATAAGAAAGATCAGGAAACATATTAGTAAATAAAAAAAAAATTTTTTTTTACACGCATTTAACCTCGCCATATATACATTTTCTTCAACTGGTACCGGGGACAAGTCTTGAAAGGCCTGTGGGCGTCCTCGAGCAAAACAACTTGCATGTACATGTTCGTAAGAGTCTCACCTTTCCACCTGTTTCATATTAGTGTGTAGCCCAATCTGTTTGGAAGCTACAGACAGAAGTTGGCATATCGGTTGTACCGACTTCCTTCTCAAAACGCTTGTGGGGGTCATGGAGGAAAATAATAGTTTGTAGGTAAAACCGGTCGGACGCTACAGAAGATTTTATGAGAAAAACGATTTTCGGGATGTCTCATGGACTGAGAAACACAGCTCTAGAGCTGGCACCTTTCAACGCAGATACGGAAGTACGACAGGATGCGGTGGATTTAGAATAGAGGTCGACCGATTAGGATTTTTCAACGCCGATACTGATAATTGGAGGACAAAAAAAGCCGATACAAAAAAAAATCTGTAACAGTACAGCTTCCGTCCCTTTCCTCGCTCCTCCCTGGGCTTGAACCAGGAACACAACGACAACAGCCACCCTCGAAGCAGCGTTACCCATGCAGAGCAAGGGGAACAACCACTCCAAGTCTCAGAGCGAGTGACGTTTGAAACGCTATTAGCGCGCATCCCGCTAACTAGCTAGCCATTTCACATCGGTTACACCAGCATCATCTCGGGAGTTGATAGCCTTGAAGTAATAAACAGTGCAATGCTTGACGCACAACGAAGATCTGCTGGCAAAACGCACAAAAGTGCTGTTTGAATTAATGCTTACAAGCCTGCTGCTGCCTACCACCGCTTAGTCAGATACTTGTTGCATAGAATCTGACTGAGTATACGCAGGACACGCTAGATAAACTAGTAATATCATCAACCATGTGTAGTTAACTAGTGATTATGATTGATTTATTGTTTTTTTATAAGATAAGTTTAATGTTAGCTAGCAACATACTTTGGCTTCCTGCATTCGCATAACAGGCAGTCTCCTTGTGGAGTGCAACGAGAGGCAGGTGGTTATAGCGTTGGACTAGTTAACTGTAAGGTTGCAAGATTGGATCCCCCGAGCTGACAAGGTGAAAATCTGTCCTTCTGCCCCTGAACGAGGCAGTTAACCCACCGTTCCTAGGCCGTCATTGAAAATAAGAATGTGTTCTTAACTGACTTGCCTTGTTAAATAAAGATTAAATAAAGATTAAATAAAGGTGTAAAATAAAAAATTATAATGTCCAAAAATACTGATTTCTGAATTTTATTAAGACTTGAATCGGAATGGCCAATTTTAATTGGGGACGATTTCATCGGTCAAACTCTAATTTAGACGCATCAAAACAGATATCTCTAGCTTACACTTTATGGGGATGTTATTATTAGGCTAATTTGACAGACGTCGACTCTAGGGGGTTAAATAGACCGCCAATGCAATGCATGATTGTTACTAGCATATAACTGGTGCCATATCAGCCGTTTCCTTTCTGAACTGGTTTCATTTTATTAGTGTGACTAATGCTGCATACAAGAATATACTTTAGATATTTGATGGCAAATTCCATGTGCTGTCCAAGTGGGCAGAGGGTATGTGAAACACTTTAAGCACAGTGCTTTTAATGCCAATTCAAATAGGTTGTGATATCAAATAACACTTGCAATAGAGCCTAGGCTTGTGTAATATACTGATTTAGTGGTCACTTCTATGGGAGAGAAACATACCAGTCTGTGTGCAGGTCGTCGATGACCAATAGAATCTTGGGCTTCCGTATGACAGGTTTGGCAGCTTCTGCCGCCGCCGCTGAAGCCTTGGCTGCTGCTGCAGCATTCTGTGCCAACTGGGCGGTCTTCACCACACTGGAGAAGGAGCTGAGGAAACCCCCGGGGGTCGGGGCCGGGGACGAGCCTAAGGCCGAGCCCGAGGCCGGGACCTGTGGTGGCAGGCTGGGGGGCGTTCGCCTCTCTGTGGCTGGGGAGGCGGGATTGGAGGTGGAAGAGGGCGGGGTGGGGCGAGGCCCACTCTGCAGGTCCATCATGTAGCCGTTGGGGAGGTTGGCCACAAAGCTGCTGTCGGACAGACGCCTGCGTAGGTAGTTCATGGTAACTGGTGGGTCGGTCGTTGAGGCCAGCTGGACAAGGGTAGACAGTGGGATCTGAGAGAGAGGCAGAGGAAGGAAGAAATATTATTATCGTTACAAATTTATAATAATGAACAATAATTTGTTTTCCCTCTGGCACAACACACAAATTCTATATTCTCCTGTAACATTTCCCATATAATATGCATTTGGAACAGAAGGAGTATGGAGCAGAAGGCAGCGTCACTCATGTCAGCTAAGCTCTCAAAGGAACACACTGTTCTATAAAACGCAGCCAGCCAGCGACCAATCATTGATGAAGAACTAAAGTAGGACCCTGTTGGAACCACAGTGACGGCGGCCTCAGACACATGAGCTATTGCCTTAGGTGGAGGGGGCTTTGTTCAATGGCTTTGCATATTGAACAGAGATACTACTAATAGGCTCATGTTAAAGGGGGGGATTCTACGTGGGATGGACTTGAGGGCCTTCATACAAGCCTACTTAGAGTCCCCCAATCACCTCATGCATTTTAAATCTAACCATCGACTATCTGCATATTAAACAGTTGGTACAGTACTAGGATAGGGATAGCCTCATGTCAGGAAGGATGTAGGGAGGGGAGGATGCACAATTCAAACCTTTGAGGAGACTGTAGCTGCCTTAATGCATTTTTGATTGCAACCATCAAAGTGCTAACAATCTGAGTTGCATACAGAGTGGAGGTCGTGAGATACTGGGCTTGATCCAAAAGAACGTCACTCAGATCGGCTGCACTTACTAAGAGGACGATGTAGAGGCGTGCTGATTAGAGTGAGACCTTGCGTTATGACACTGAGTAAGCGCCTCATGAATATATATTCATCTATAGTCAAAGAAGGGGGCTGTATGGGGGAGATAAGGCGTGTTATGGGGTGGGTTTGCGGACTATCAGACACTGATGGATACAGAATTGGATTGTGTGGGAGTGAAATAGGAGTGAGGAAAGGATATGACAAGGCATTGTGGGAAATCAAAACATCAATTTTCTAAAAAAGGCACTAGCTCAGACCACAGACAGCCTACCAGACTGCATAGCACACCCAGGGGCATAAAATACATTACAAACAATTACATATGAAATGTTCAATGGCAACTTGCCTGCACATGACATGTAGAATATGTTGCTATAGCAGAATACTGCAGAGAACATGCCCCTCAAACCGTGTCAAAGAACATGTTTAGCTCGGCATTAATGCCATTGGCTTTTCAGGGACTTAAAAGAAAAGATTGAATACAATTAATACGGAAGCAAATAGGGGCATTGAAAGGTGACAGAGATTACTCTGGGAGCTGTCCACTCTCGGTGGTGCTGAAACCATTAGAGCCCATCCTCAGAGATCCATCAATCCCCTTCTTTACACCACTACTGGTGCATTCCCCCACGTTCTCACCATCCTTAAACCAGCCTTAAAGCAACTTTCCTCTCATCCCTCTGCACATACAGTATCTGATGCTGTTAAAGCCTTAAGGGCCAACCCTTTCTCTCTTTAAAGACAGACCGTTTCAATAAGCCCTTTCAGAAATGAGGCTTATAAAAAAAAAACAGGGCCCCAACTGATCACCTCTCTCTTAGCCTTCTCTGTAAACAACAGATGGTGCAGTACCAGTCTAGGCTCTAAGGCAAGCAGCAATGGTTTGCATTGCGCTAGGGAAGGCAGTTACGGTAGTCTCTCCTCTGTAATTAATGGATACAGCAGGATAATGCTAGAATAAGGCAATGTTAAAGACCGTGGGGGGGGGGGTGTCTGTGTTGATGCCATGTGACGATAATAGGGTTGATGGCATCAGGGTCAGGCGATGGGCAGACCAAGAGGACCACAGGCCATGGGTAGAAGGGGTACCTGTGGTGGATTAGAAGCTCGGTGACCTTTTGATTGAGTATCATAGAAGAATGATGTGTAGCACTGCTGAAGAGGAATGGTGCCCTCATACCCTCCACACAAGGTAAAGGTGACTCACAGAAATGGTGTTCTGGCAGAATTCGTATGTGAAGGGATGTGGATATGAACCTAGAAAAGTCCATCTTGCTTCCAAGTGGGTGGTAGAGCATATTTTCCACATTAAAAGCACATGCAGTGAGCAGAGGGAGCTTGAGCGTCTTCCCTTCCATGCATCTAGCATGTTAGCGGCATTACAGAGCTTGTATTATTCATGGCGGTCAATGTGTCAGAGATCAGGGATATGGAGCGTTATATATTGGGTCATTACTTAAATGAGGGGAAATCACGATGGTGGGTAGGAGTACAGCTGACTGGGACTTGAAAGACCCTAAGCACTGTGGAGGATAACAGTTGTATGGGAATTGCATTGCCTGTAACAATATGTGAAAAAAAACATTAATAACGAATTAACAGCAGCACATCTAAAAGCAATCGAAAAAGCAAGAGCATAACGATACAATGGGGTTTGGGCCTCCCTCTAACAATTCAGCTTTATATTAATAGCTCATCCAACTTTAAAATTACACATGCGCACACTCTTACCCGACCCATACGTAGCACACGTTTCTGGTCCCCTAGTACTTAGTGAGATAACTGGCACAGCAGTCGCTTAGCAACCATTTCCTTTTTTATGACTAGTCTAAAAGGAACTTGGCACGGGATCAGAAGAGTGTGATGACATACAGTATTTGAGAGTCATCACGATACGTCAACCACATGGCATGCTATAGGGTTACCAACGAAGAGTCAGCTGTTTTATTCTCACTAGTGCCATCTTCACCGAATACCTTTACCACCTTATTATTAGTCAACATGAAAATAAGGAAACAGAGGATAAAGTGCATTCCGGAAAGTATTCAGACCCCTTGGACTTTTTCCACATTTTGTTACGTTACAGCCTTAAAAAAGTTCCTCAGTCTACACACAATACCCCATAATGACAAAGCAAAAATAGGATCCTAGAATTTTTTGCAAATTTATAACTAAGAAAAGACCTTATTCAGACCCTTTGTTCAGAGACTCGAAATTGAGCTCAGGTGCATCCTGTTTCAATTGATCATCCTTGCGATGTTTCTACAACTTGGAGTCCACTTGTGGTAAATTCTATTGATTGGACATGGTTTGGAAAGGCACACACACCTGTCTATATAAAGGTCCCACAGTTGACAGTGCATGTCAGCGCAAAAACCAAGCCATGTGGTTGAAGGAATTGTCCGTAGAGCTCCGAGACAGGATTAGGTCGAGGCACACATCTGTGGAGGGGTACCAAAACATTTATGCAGCTTTGGAGGTTCACCAGAACACAGTGGCCTCCATCATTCTTCAAATGGAAGAAGAAGTTTGGAACCACCAAGAACAATTTAATCCATTTTAGAATAAGGCTGTCAATGTAACAAAATGTGGAAGTCAAGGGGTCGGAATACTTTCCAAATGCAGTGTACTTTTGTTTTGATACAGACATTTGAATGAACAAATGTATTAAATGGACTGGGTTTACTATGTGTTTAAAATGTAACTGGCGTTAAGACTGCATTTACACAGGTAGCCCAATTCTGATATTTTGCCCAATTATTGTCAAAAGAGGTTGTCCAAATCCAATTAGTGGAAAAGATACTTATTGGGCTGCCTGTGTGAACGCAGTCTTAAACATTAATCATAGTCCACACAGTAGGGGTGTGAACATGTAAACGTTTGAAGGAAATTGGGATCGTTAATGTGAAGTAAAAATTCCTTACTGAAAAACAATGTTTATTTTTACAAAAGACATGCAGAGAAAGTCAAGCGATGGAAGCTAAATCCTGTATGGCAATACTTTGAGAAGTTAAATGAGAAGAGAGGTGGAATTGAGGTACAGTAATGGAAGTACAGGTGCAATGCTTAACCATCTGAAAGGGACCCAAACTGTTGCAGGCAGCACAGCTTCATTGTGAATTCAAGTGGAATTGTATTAATTTCTTAACGTTTAAAAAGTTAAGAAAATGTTTACATTCGTCACATCCCTAGTCCACAGATGCTGATACGAGATAGTCCGGCTTCCCATTGTGACCTACAGTAACTACATGCCTGACCATCATACAAAATTCCTAACTAATGCAGCGCCAACTTGAATGTGCTGACATTTGGAGAAATTGCTTGAGTAGTGCTGAGAATTTGAAAAGTATGAAAGCCAACGGTCCAATATTGTAATAACCTGCTGTCCGTAAGCGTACACATGTTGACTATGATAGATGCTTTCGTCCTTGAAGGTAATGGATAAAGTCATTAACAGCTCAAGATTCCCTGCTCAATTTCTGAAGGTCTTTTACATGTGGTGTTTTTACACAGCATGTTTGGGCCGGGTCTTTCTCTGTATGCAGCCTTGGCTTGGCAGCAATGAGGCACAAGCTCTACAAGACATGAGGGTCACTACCACTGAGAAGCATTGAGGGGGTGTGATTTAGTGCACCGCACTATGGCCCATGACGTCAACGTGCAAAAGCAGTGAGGGAGGAGTGCCCTTCACAAATTGAACACTAATCTACACCGCCTGGTCATGTTGTCAACGTGGCAGCATGATGAATCATTCAGAAGCATACATCTCATTGGGAAGGCTGATAAAAAAATAAAAATAAAAAAATGCTTTATCTAAAGCTACCAATTTTACATGTGTAAACACAGATAAGAGTCATAACACCCATTATTGCAGATTGTTCTGAATGGTTTCTGTTGTTAGAAACAGATAAGACACAAATTCCTGCAACATTATTTTGTTGAAAGGCAATTTGAACTCAAATTGATTGCACCCAAAATTGGCCATTTCAATTTCTAGGATTTATATAATATTCATTAAATATAATATCCAACATCCAATGCGGGCCAAACCACTTCTCACATCTTAGTCATTGTTAAGGAATCCAAATAAATGGTCAAAAGCCACCCACGGACCACCCAAATGGCCAGTATACAGTATCAGTTTTCTATGTTTGACAAGTAGTATTAAGCTACGGCTTGGAGTATTGTTTATTCATACTATGTCATGTATTCTTACTGAATTTGGTGATGTTTTTTCCCCTGCTCAGAAAAATTATCCATGAAAGTTGCTTGCATTTTCCCCTCACAAATGAGTGTGAAGGTACCAGGTTATACCCACTAGGTGCCACTGTTCTTTCGGTTACTGCCACATCCTTTATCAATTTTTCTGGTGTCTTGTGTTTGTTAAATTTACCCTTTGCAACTTTGGGTAGAAAGCCAATAGCTTTAGCTCATGAAGAAAATTAATGAGGTGGTCATCCTTAAAATTCAAGTCAGTCCTCCATGAAAGCAATTCAAACACACACAAACTGTCTGTTTCTGTTCTTCAGATTTCTTTTCCAGGTTTTCGCTCTCAAATCACACGTTTTTTTAATAGAAAAACAAAATGGGGTGTAGTAAGTCCACAACAATCCTTAAAACCATCAGGAGACCCATTTTCAAGTCTGGAAAAAATATAAGACATTGTTCTTTTTGGGTGTAGTTACCCTTTAATGCAAGTCTGCACCAGCAATAGACAGTTGTTTGGTTAGCAATGTTTTTGTAGAGCTCATCTGATTGCAGAATACGCAAAACAAATCACCACTGAATTAATGCAAACAATCATGATATCATTATGCCAGGTAGGCATAGGCTACTTTGCAGTTAACATTAATTTAAAAAAGGTTTTTGGGAAAGTCTTTCCATCTCTACCAGAATAAAGTTATCAATCATTAGCATCAATGCTACACTAAGGGCAGACATACGCGTGCACCGCAAACACACAAGTGCAATCCTGTGCCATTTCAGAAAGTTGCATGAAAATATGAAATCACTGATGCATGTTGTTCATGTCTTATGATTAACTTGGTCAAATGAATACATTTTCTAATAAGTTCAATACATGTTTTTAAATTGTTGAATTCCGTTTTAATTTTAATGATTCCATGTCTGCATTCGCCGCTACTCAGATTTTATAGGGCCCTATGTAGTGTTTTGCAATGGTATTGGTTTGGGTTTAATAATAAATGTCACTAATCAAACATAGATATTTCCTAATAATTTCATTGAAAAACATGTGACTGGTATGTAATGGTTTATAATCGTATTAATTTATTAGGATTGTCGAAACATTGAAGTCACTTGCCCATTTTCCATCACATTTTTGGGCTTGTAGGAAAAGTCTTCATATGAGAATTGCACCATAAGGACAGCCCTCTTAGACAGCTGCCATTTGATGGACTATTGGGGAACAGTTGGGTTAAAGCAATAGGTTGCTAAGAGGAGGGCAAACTGAATTGGTTTTATGGAGGACTAGCTTGACTTGAGGATGACCACACTATTTTCATCATGAGCAAAAGCCATTGGTTTTCTACCCAAATTTGCATTTAAAAAAAAAGTTTGATCCCTTTAATAAACTCAAGAGAACTAGCTAAATTGATGAAAGGGCGTAGCATTAACAGCAGTATCTAGTTGGCAAAACCTAGTACCTTCACAGTAATTTATAGGGGGAAATGCAAGCGACTTTAATGGCTAATTTCTCTGAAGGGGGGAAAACCCAATCACCAAATTCAGTGAGAATACATTACGTAGTATGAATAAACAATACTCCAAGCCACGGAGTCATACTACTTGTTAAACACAGAGAACTTGCCTTTGGTGTAAGATTTGGGAAGTCTGTGGGTGGATTTTTATTTGTATTCTCACATCATTACTAAAAAGATACCAAATCGGATGGTGGGCATTATATTTATTGAATATTATATGAATCCTATAAATGTAAATAGCCAATTTTGGTACAATTAATTAGCTTAATTTGTCAGAGTTCAAATAATCTTTTAACAAAATAATGTATTCTCTTATGTTTCTAACAGAAACAATTTCAGAAATCCTCTTATGCTTTTTGAGGTAGAACCACATTTCTCATTACTACACGTGCTTAACCTACATCACTTCGCCATCAGTCAAAACTGGGCACCTGGCTCATGCCCGGGAAGCAGCCCGCTTCCAAAATTAATGCAAACGACGCTAACCCGATTCACCCAGGGTAGGCCCGGGGCATTAATCAAATCCCCTCATTGTATCATCACCTCTCAGCCACCTAGAGACCACAGAGGGTGGTGACCTTAGATGGCCTATCAGCCTGCCACTAAAGTGCCAGGGCAACAACCATAGGCACAAACCACTTAACCAATCCCTCACCACTTCATCATAAGCGACCAGTCCCTACAGTTAGGAGGCAGAAGAGGATACATAAATATACCTAAATGCACATCAACAGTTCTCTCCTTAACTAAAGGATTTTCCATTCGTTTTTCATGGACTGCGATGTATTTGTTTTGTGTGTGTGTGTGTGTGTGTGCATATAAAATACATAGACATGGATGATGTCATTAAAAGCTTAATATTCCCTGCTCTGTCTTTGTCTTATCCATGGAGGGGTTTACACAGCATGTTTGGGGCTGGGATGGGCTGGACTGTGCCTTTTCCTGCATGCAGCCTTGGCCTGGTAGCAGTGAATGAGGCAGTGGCTCAAGAGGGTCAATCAGAGGCATGGCATCATCATCACCTCACAGCCACAGAAAGACATAACAGGTGTCAACCTCAGATCGCCACTTACTGCAGATGGCCCATCAGCAGGCAAGTACACAACAGGTTTGTCTTATTGTACTTTCATTTGCAACAAGGACTAGCCATCAGCATTTCTATATTTACTGCAAAAACAGCTAAATTGGGCAAATATCCAGATCAGCAAATTAAACATGAACAGCTCTTCATTAGACTGAACACTCAGAACACTCCCAGCTATCTCAAGGAGAAGCTATTCAATATTGAATGGTGTTTACTCACCAGATTATGGCTTCCTGTTGAGATCGTCAAGAATCCCAGATCAGAGCCTAAAGAAAGAGACTCACTAGTACCGACTTTGTCTGTGGTACATAGCCAAAATTCTATCTTACATTTTGGATTCTCAGACGGAATAAAGAATCAAGGGGAAACACTGGCAGAGAGGATCCGGGCTACAGCTCACTAGCTATCTACTCAGTCACAGGCTGACAGCACATGCACAACGTTGAGTTAAATCAGCAATAACGACATGGATAGGATTCTAATATAAAATATATAAGCATTTTCATACAGCCTAATATAGCTTAATAGACAAACTGCATGATGATGAACAGTCTAGTTTCCTATCAACTTGGAACGAAAAAGAAAACAGGAACCGTGACATTTTCAACAAGTGCGTTCACTCGCTCGGCATAAAATAACATTATTTTGGTATATTTGGTAGATCATATCATTTTGCTATACACAATTGTATAAAACATGCCAAATATGTTGATGCAGAGGGTTGGGATTCACTAAATACAAAGAAAATCTGATTGATAAGCCCAATTAGGAACGCAGGTGCGTGTAACAATGTCCTAGCTGCACGCTGGAATTCCCTTTTCAACCCAAACCAATCAATAAATCACAAGATGTTAATGAAAAGATTATTGCCGCACACCGTTAGACTACCCGGTACCCCGTGTACAGTCGCAAGCAAACAGCCCTGACTGCAACGCGCTAATTAGCCTGCGCAAATAAATATAACCAGCGGCTGAAATACGCTAACGTACTCGAAGTAACCGTTTCGTTAGTATGGTGAATGATCCATTTCAGCTGAGAGCGGTGGACCGAGAATAAAAAAATACATGCACAGATTCACCACATTGAACTACGTGCCGAATCATTTTTTCTGTAATGTTTTACCTGGGTATCTGGTAACACAGTGTTTGGATGATGCTCCCCTTGCGCTCGTGTCACAATCCTCACCAGCTCGCGCTTCAGAATCCACCAGTCTCCTTTGTATCCCACAATGCATGCTGGGAGCTGCAAAATCCTGAGATCCCCTGGTTACCTCATTGGTCAATTAATTTGTGGTATTTAATAGCATCCCTCATAATTTATTTGACTTGTGGAATATTAATATTTAATATTTCAAGGATGTGGCCGCATTGAATTTTCAGTTCAGACAAATCCAGTGCTGAGAGATAAGAGAGACTCCAGGTAGGTGTTTTATGGGCTACTGATTTCCAGGGAAGCCCTACTTCCTTGAAAACACACACACACACACACACACACACACACACACACACACACACACACACACACACACACACACACACACACACACACACACACACACACACACACACACACACACACACACACAGAAAATATTTATATTAATTTGGAATCATATATCTTGTATCGGCTTAATAATTATTTGGATTTCAGACAGAAGTCATAATTTCTGTTATGTATATTCTTGGGACACCGATGTGTTTTAGCCTATCCAGAGTCAGACCACAATCTCTTTATGGCAAATATTAATTCAATTACCTTTGCAAAATGATGCCCTCCACAATTGTAACATACTTGTTGACTGTCTCAACACTCACTATCCCAGACACTCTTAGACAAAAAGGCTTCCAAAAGTCTTCTGCAGCTGTCCCCATAAGATAACCTTTTTTTTTTGGTTTCAGGTAGAACTCTTTTGGGGTTCCATGTAGAACCCTCTGTGAAAAGGGTTATACATGGAACCCAAAAGGGTTCTACCTGGAACCAAAATGGTTCTACCTGGAACCAAAAGGGTTTTTCAAAGGGTTATCCAATGGGGACAGCCAAAGAACCCTTTTTTGATTCTAGATAGCACCTTTTTTTCTAAGGATGTAGGGCCAGAAAACCTGTCACACAAGAGTACACTTCACCACTACTTTCAATGATCATTCCGGGATTGAATGAGTCAAAGCTCTAACTCTAAAACTTAGTGCCCTTGCTTAGTGCTGTGTAATAACTAATAATGACACAAATTCCTGATTGTTATTATAAACATTTACATGTTTTATTTGTATTGGGGAAACACCTCTTCTAGTAGGCTATATGAAAAGACGTTGCCTCATATTGGAAACTTTCCAGGGTGACTGGATTGGAAACTTTTAAATTAATTAAAACAATGCTGACTGAATTAACTGAAGCCTTAATATTGGAAAGTGTATATGCTAATTCGAATTTAGTGAGCAGTTCCTTGCTCATTGTTCCAGGGAAAAACACAGCACATTCACAGATGCTGACTCCCATTGATTCCCTTTAGTAAAGATATCATTGTCCCTATAAGCAGACTAATTCATTTCAGGCATAATACAAATATCAATTGCTTGCTGGGTTGATAACAGAGGCATTAGAATGTAACTATTAAACATTCAAAGAGTTTCAATGTCCATTGCATTTGAGCTTCATAGCAAGTCAGTGGTTTGAAACGTTTCAAGATCATAGTATTAGTATGATGCAAGATGCACAGTGTGACTTACTCCCTTTGTCAAAGTCATGCAGTATTTGTTTTTAACGGCTTGATCCGAGGGGTTGTCATTTCTTTGTGAGTGAGCGTTCAGAAGTTCAGTGACAACAACAAACACTAAATTGTTTCTGAATATTTCAAATGCAACGACTGTTTGATTTTATACCCAGCCTGCAACGTTGGGAACTTCTGCCAAAGTTCAGCTTTTGTTTTCAAAGCCCTTTTGACACCCAGCCCACTTATCATGTTTTGTCGCTGTTGTCGTTGTGTCCACTGAAATTTACCACATCAATCAATAGTAGACCACTGCCAGAGGAGACTCTTTAATGAGCATATTAGTTTAAATTATTCACTGCAGAGGAAAACCATGCTTTTTGCTCTTTTATTTGGATATGATATTTAGGAGTCTCTCTATATCCAGTAATTAATAGTTGAATGTTTTAGCACCTTGTACATTCCAGTATTGAGTCAAATGGTGTATGATGGCTAGCTCTGACGCAAAAAATAAGTGTGTGCTGCACAGTGACCAATGATTTTAAATCCCACGTTTAAATCAGCAGACACCTACCTATGTCATGAGAAACTACAACGGATCCTCATAGGAAAGTGTCGTCCATGCCATAGACCTTAATCACAAAGAAACAGTGACCTGACTGACCTCCAAGCCCTCTCCAACTTTCCTCTGCAACAACCTGCCTTGTCTTTGGAGCAGACTGGGTTACTGGGAAGAACTTTGTGACAAACGTTTTTTTTCTTCTTCAAAAGTGCTAATTAAATCAAATGTTTATTTGATTGATTGATTCTCTCTCCCTTTCTCCCTCTCTCTCTCCTCTCTGCAGCCCTTCTATGGTCTGGCGGCTGCTCTAAAATGCTTCCTCACCATCTTCCTGCTGTAGGTGTATCGGAGAGATCAGAGCAGCGTCATCGGCAGTACAATGACTCGGCACAAAGTAAGGTAAACACATCTCAGACCCCAGTGGGAATGGGCCAAGGAGAGAGAGGAAGGAGTCATATTTAATTAATATCTCATCAATTCAGGAAAACCACGCTCTACCACACTTGCAGACACATGCTGATATTGAGTAGTGCCCTGTGACCAGCTACATGGGAACCACATCATTCTCCTATCCGTCCGGCAGCTGTAGCCGTCTCAAGGCCAAGTGGCTGCTAATCAAATGGTCCAAACAGGAAGGTGATGTTCGGGCCGGTTAAGGTCAATGGCTGTTTACTGTCGTACGATGGATGGGCTGACCAGCCTGCAAGGCACAGCTGTGTTTTTTTACAGGATAGCTCTATTTAGCTGTTCTGCAAATGGATGATGAGGTTAGGCATGGTATAAGGTTTTCGGAGAGTCATCCATGCCAGCTGATGAATAAATATGTGTCTAGAATGAGGCATTGCACTGCAGTATGACTTTTGTGATGTATTAAAAATTATATAATTGTACAAGCATTCACATCATGCAGTCAAACCACTGTACCATAAATACTGTACACAGGGGAAGGGACTGGCTGAACCACTTTCGAAAGCAATTTATCTCACAGATATGCTGGAGTGGGGTTAATATGTAAGGGAAAACAGTGATGCCTGACTGATTTGCAGCACTAAATGGAAAGAGCTAATTTCAGTGGGAGGGAAGGCCACCATATTGATTGCTTCCTGCCAAATCTCATTTGATGAAGAGGTCCAGGCGGAACACTGCTGGTGCCATTTGTATCTCATTTGCTCAGAGCAAGTCTGAGTCACTGGGTGGAGATACAGTGTGATGGTCACAGAGGAGGGAACCCTCCGGAGAGGAAGGAGGGATTCATGGGAGGATGAGAGAGATGTTCATTATGCATGTTCAACAGGATCAGCCTGAGGAAAGAACTGTTCAGAATCACTGGTCTACAAATCACCTTGCATCAATAATGCGAGAGAGAGAGAGGGGGGGGGGCAGAGACGCTGAGGGTGTAAGAGAAAAGGCAGGAGAAAGACAAGCAGAACTCTAACTGCCCAAATTGATAAGAAGGTAGGCTATATTTTCAAATGTAGGAAATGGATTGTCTAGTTAAGCCTACAATGACAGTGAATGAGTAAGGTTGTTTCAGTTGGCAGAGTGGACAACATGTTATTACAGCTAAACGTGATGGAAGTACATTTGCCTGTAATTGAATTGGACTCCATAACGGAAAACTAAGCTGAAATTGTGTATGTGCTGCTACTCCCTAGAGATTGTGAAAATGCAGCAGAAATAGGGTACAGTTATTTCAGATTGCCACTAGGGGAAAGCAAACACCAAATACTGTACATTTCAAAAGTATCTCATTTTAGGTAGAGGTGAACTAGGCAATGTTGATTAGGCATTTTTTGCAAAAAAATTTAAGATGCAGTTATAACTTTATATTAAAAAGTTAAATTACAGCAATAGGTTGATGGGTACAAATTGTATCATACCTATGCTTCGGTCCAGACACATTTTAATATCTTTACAGACACGATTATAAAAAATATTTCCATAGAATCTAAAATCATGAAATCTATGTGCACTCTTATGGTTAAAAAACATGTATTACTTGTGATAATAGCTTATATGGCTTAGAGACCCATTTCATACGGAAACAGTTTTTTTTATGGAATACTTGGTTCTTAGTGGTAAAATACTGCTTTTGGTCCTTGGACTCTCCTGAGTGACTGTCATATTATCTCTTTGGCACTAAAGAAGACATCGTCATAATCTCTGGTATGACAT